>NC_134893.1:1850716-1888216 GCF_041734735.1 Babylonia areolata
GTAAGCGAAGGAAGCATGGCTCAACTTCTGGAGATGTTTTCCCTTGCAACACCTGTGGGAAGTGCTGCGCATCCAGAATCGGCCTCTTCTCCCATATGAGGACACACACCGACAGATAAGCCTGCCTGCCTATTGATCCGTCGGTCCATCAGGAGACTCCATCATCTTGTAATCACCACAACAGAACATTACACACACACGACAGAGGACTAAGCACACTGTAACTGTGAAGCTATAGTACTGAGAGTCAGTGAAACACTGTAGCAGTACAACTGATATCAGCATCTATAATAATTCCTCAATAATAAACAAGATGATAAAATAAGTGGCTTTAATATAAAAGATTGGCAAATTAAGAGACCAAATAGTAAGTCAGTGCACAATACAATGATTGGAAGAACTATCATGGCTTTACCATTAGTTTATTAAGTCGCCTCAGCTAATGAATGACTTACACAAGTTATCCAGTTGCGTCAAACATCGACACAGCCAAGCACAACCTGTGTTCAACATTTAAATCTTTCCCGCTCAACGCGGGATAAGTAAAGCCTGACCTGCATCAGTGAGAGCAAATGAGAAAGAATGCACCACCCCAGACTGTTCTAGAACAGTCGAAGAAACTCTCCGTGAGCAGAGACGTCTACATGTGAATTATGACGACATGATGATAACTTCCGTCAAATAATGATAAAACCTGTGACTGAACAACAGAACAACAAAGTTTACCAGCTTAACTCACTCAGTACGGCCGCGCCAGTCCTCTCTTCTCCTCTACACAGACCCCTCGGATGTCCAGTGGGTGTCTGAACGACCCAACCTTTAGCTTCCTTCGTCAGAATTGTGGTATCTTTGTCAACATTCACCTCTTCAGTATAAGAGCCTTCCGCTTGCAATATTTTTTATGATGGTAATTGAGGTGAAACGCTGTTAACGTCGTCTCTTTCGCCGTTCGTATGGAGAGAGTTAAAACAAGACCAACACATTTAAAATGGAGTACTTACAGTAGAATGTGAGGCAGCTAGTGGTGTGCGACATCTCAGTGTGTGCTACACAAGCACAACACCGGTGATTCTGACAAACCAGAAGCCTAACAGCTACTTAGTTTTCCCATGCAAAAAATTGTAGATTAAGTTGTGTGTGTGTGTGTGTGTGTGTGTGTGTGTGTGTGTGTGTGTGTGTGTGATGCACTTCATCACGCCACAGAGAACTACACTATCAGGGAAAAATGACGACGAAATGATAGGTCTTGGACTTTTATTCTATTTCATTTTATTTTGTCTTATCTCATTTTGCTTTATTCTATCTTATTTTATTTCATTTTATGGGTGACCATATACTTGATCACGCCACAACAGAGAACCACACACCATCAACCAAAAAACTGAGAACGATGCTGACGAAATGGTTGGTCTTTGAGTTTTCTTTTCTTTTATTTCTCTCTCTCTGTCTCTGTTTCTCTCTCTCTCTCTCTTTCTTTTTCTCTCTCTTTTTCTTTTTTTCGTTGTTGTTATTGTTTCGATGACTGCACAGAAAAGACTGATGGAATCATAGATTCTGACCAGCCAGAAGCCTAACAGCTTTCATTTCAAATTGGAATTTGTGTTGCATCATACAACATTACGTAAGCAGGTCAATGGTTGAACACCATTGCTGTAGTAAAACTGTCACCAGCTTTACGGCATGTGCTGTGAGTTGAACTACAGTCAGTAGCCAGCTGAGTGCTTGGCTACAATATTATTATCATTACTGCTCCTTCTGCTGCTGCTTTTATTGCTCCTGCTGATACTGCTGATACTACTACTAGTAGTACTTCTACTGCTTCATCCAACTGCTGTTGTTGCTGTAATTTCTGCTACTACTACGACGACGAATGCTAATAGTGCTACTAATTCTGTGAATAGTGATACTCCTACCATCCCCACCACCACCAGCACTGCTGCTACTACTACTGCTGCTGCTACAACTGCTGTTACTACCCCCGACACTGTTACAGTTACCGCCATTATTAATACTATCATAGCAAACTACCTATTATTATTACGACTACGACTCTTTTTACAACCGCCACCACTACTACCATCACCACCACCACTACCACGAATACGATTATTCCTGCTACGACTACAAGTAGTCCCGGGGGGCAGGGTACAGCCCTCAGGTGTCAACAGCCCTGTCGTGCCGCCTCTTGGCGTGAAATACCACCACCTGGCAGCAGTGATCGTAACATTTTTATGTCCATGACCACTGCCTCGGACTGCTAGTGAAACACACTGGGCTTTCTGTTCTTCTGGTTTATATTAATGTTTGCACCCTGATGTAAAGTCTGCCCCTAGGTGAATTTCTTCCATACAGAATACAGTCATGACGTTAAAATTAAGCTGACATGGCCGCGTACCAAAAACCAATGGACTTGCTAAAACAATTCTCCAAGGAACTGTTGAGAGAGGGAGATGGAGGGGAACACAGACAGACGATGGACTGACAACACTGCAGAATGGACAGACAACAGGATGGACTGACAACAGGATGGACTGACAACACTGCAGAATGGACAGACAACAGGATGGACTGACAACACTGCAGAATGGACAGACAGACGATGGACTGACAACACTGCAGAATGGACAGACAGACGATGGACTGACAACACTGCAGAATGGACAGACAACAGGATGGACTGACAACACTGCAGAATGGACAGACAGACGATGGACTGATAACACTGCAGAATGGACAGACAGACGATGGACTGACAACACTGCAGAATGGACAGACAACAGGATGGACTGACAACACTGCAGAATGGACAGACAACAGGATGGACTGACAACACTGCAGAATGGACAGACAGACGATGGACTGACAACACTGCAGGATGGACAGACAGACGATGGACTGACAACACTGCAGAATGGACAGACAGACGATGGACTGATAACACTGCAGAATGGACAGACAGACGATGGACTGACAACACTGCAGAATGGACAGACAACAGGATGGACTGACAACACTGCAGAATGGACAGACAACAGGATGGACTGACAACACTGCAGAATGGACAGACAGACGATGGACTGACAACACTGCAGAATGGACAGACAACAGGATGGACTGACAACACTGCAGAATGGACAGACAGACGATGGACTGACAACACTGCAGAATGGACAGACAGACGATGGACTGATAACACTGCAGAATGGACAGACAACAGGATGGACTGACAACACTGCAGAATGGACAGACAGACGATGGACTGACAACACTGCAGAATGGATAGACAGACAACAGGATGGACTGACAACACTGCAGAATGGACAGACAGACGATGGACTGATAACACTGCAGAATGGACAGACAACAGGATGGACTGACAACACTGCAGAATGGACAGACAGACGATGGACTGATAACACTGCAGAATGGACAGACAACAGGATGGACTGACAACACTGCAGAATGGACAGACAGACGATGGACTGACAACACTGCAGAATGGACAGACAACAGGATGGACTGACAACACTGCAGAATGGACAGACAGACGATGGACTGATAACACTGCAGGATGGACAGACAACAGGATGGACTGATAACACTGCAGAATGGACAGACAGACGATGGACTGACAACACTGCAGAATGGACAGACAACAGGATGGACTGACAACACTGCAGAATGGACAGACAGACGATGGACTGACAACACTGCAGAATGGACAGACAGACGATGGACTGATAACACTGCAGAATAGACAGACAGACAACAGGATGGACTGACAACACTGCAGAATGGACAGACAGACGATGGACTGACAACACTGCAGAATAGACAGACAGACGATGGACTGACAACACTGCAGAATGGACAGACAACAGGATGGTCTGACAACACTGCAGAATGGACAGACAGACGATGGACTGACAACACTGCAGAATGGACAGACAGACGATGGACTGATAACACTGCAGAATAGACAGACAGACAACAGGATGGACTGACAACACTGCAGAATGGACAGACAGACGATGGACTGACAACACTGCAGAATAGACAGACAGACGATGGACTGACAACACTGCAGAATGGACAGACAACAGGATGGACTGACAACACTGCAGAATGGACAGACAGACGATGGACTGATAATACTGCAGAATGAAGAGACAGACGATAGACTGATAACACTGCAGAATGGACAGACAACAGGATGGACTGACAACACTGCAGAATGGACAGACAACAGGATGGACTGACAACACTGCAGAATGGACAGACAGACGATGGACTGATAACACTGCAGAATGGACAGACAACAGGATGGACTGACAACACTGCAGAATGGAAAGACAGACGATGGACTGATAACACTGCAGAATGGACAGACAACAGGATGGACTGACAACACTGCAGAATGGACAGACAGACGATGGACTGACAACACTGCAGAACGGACAGATAATAGGATGGACTGACAACACTGCAGATTGGACAGACAGACGATGGACTGACAACACTGCAGAATGGACAGACAGACGATGGACTGATAACACTGCAGAATGGACAGACAACAGCATGGACTGACAACACTGCAGAATGGACAGACAGACGATGGACTGACAACACTGCAGAATGGACAGATAATAGGATGGACTGACAACACTGCAGATTGGACAGACAGACGATGGACTGACAACACTGCAGAATGGACAGACAGACGATGGACTGATAACACTGCAGAATGGACAGACAACAGGATGGACTGACAACACTGCAGAATGGACAGACAGACGATGGACTGACAACACTGCAGAATGGACAGATAATAGGATGGACTGACAACACTGCAGATTGGACAGACAGACGATGGACTGACAACACTGCAGAATGGACAGACAGACGATGGACTGATAACACTGCAGAATGGACAGACAACAGGATGGACTGATAACAGAATGGACAGACAACACGATGGACTGACAACACTGCAGAATGGACAGACAACAGGATGGACTGACAACAGAATGGACAGACAACCGGATGGACTGACAACACTGCAGAATGGACAGACAGACGATGGACTGATAACACTGCAGAATGGACAGACAGACGATGGACTGATAACACTGCAGAATGGACAGAAAAACATTTGCAAATCGATAGACCCAGAGGAAACAGTTCTGTGCGGGATCCAATGACTTTACCGTTTTGAAGAAGAAACAGAAGAATGGTAGAGCTGTATCCACATTTGTACGTATTTTGTCGCATATATTGTCAAGTGCACGTTGATATGTGTGTAGGTAAAAAGATGGGGGTAACCAGAGATTGCTATCGTATCCATTGTAAATGTCAACACTGTCGAGTTCTGTTCATCTAATGTACGTTGTATTGTATTTGAATGCACTAATGCGAATGAAACTGAAAATACTGTTCCCATATACACAAACACACAAGCCAGTTTAAACCATGACATATAATAACATGCCCTGAACACTTAACCGTGCAAGAAACAGTCCATTAATCAGACTACAGACAGGTGAGACACCAAGGACACAGAATATCATGCTTCCTGAATCCCCACCCCCACCAAAAAAAAAGGCAACAACAAAAAAGAAAAGGAATCTGTCCAAGGTAGCTTTGTTTTCTTTTATCAAACATAGAACCCCAACCCCACACATATGTAACTGGGGGAAACGTTTATCAAACATAGAACCCCAACCCCACACACATGTAACTGGGGGAAACGTTTATCAAACATAGAACCCCATCCCCACACACATGTAACTGGGGGAAACGTTTATCAAACATAGAACCCCAACCCCACACATATGTAACTGGGGGAAACGTTTATCAAACATAGAACCCCAACCCCACACACATGTAACTGGGGAAACGTTTATCAAACATAGAACCCCAACCCCACACACATGTAACTGGGGGAAACGTTTATCAAACATAGAACCCCAACCCCACACACATGTAACTGGGGGAAACGTTTATCAAACATAGAACCCCATCCCCACACACATGTAACTGGGGAAACGTTTATCAAACATAGAACCCCAACCCCACACATATGTAACTGGGGAAACGTTTATCAAACATAGAACCCCAACCCCACACATATGTAACTGGGGGAAACGTTTATCAAACATAGAACCCCAACCCCACACACATGTAACTGGGGAAACGTTTATCAAACATAGAACCCCAACCCCACACACATGTAACTGGGGGAAACGTTTATCAAACATAGAACCCCAACCCCACACACATGTAACTGGGGAAACGTTTACCAAACCCCATCCCCACACATATGTAACTGGGGAAACGTTTATCAAACATAGAACCCATCCCCACACACATGTAACTGGGGAAACGTTTATCAAACATAGAACCCCAACCCCACACATATGTAACTGGGGAAACGTTTATCAAACATAGAACCCCATCCCCACACATATGTAACTGGGGAAACGTTTATCAAACATAGAACCCAATCCCCACACATATGTAACTGGGGAAACGTTTATCAAACATAGAACCCATCCCCACACACATGTAACTGGGGAAACGTTTATCAAACATAGAACCCCAACCCCACACATATGTAACTGGGGGAAACGTTTACCAAACCCCATCCCCACACATATGTAACTGGGGAAACGTTTATCAAACATAGAACCCCATCCCCACACACATGTAACTGGGCAAACGTTTATCAAGAAGGTGCATCCAACGCCCCTCTGCTTCATAGCGGATGATCTCATTGTGGTCCAGATTTGACAGTCTGTCTCAGTGCTGGCCCGCTGAGGCGTCGTGGCATAGTGGGCCAGGTACTGAACATCTGATCCAGTATTCAACAGTGATCAGGCGTGGTGGCATAGTGGGCCAGGTACTGGACATCTGATCCAGTATTCAACAGTGATCAGGCGTGGTGGCATAGTGGGCCAGGTACTGGACATCTGATCCAGTATTCAACATTGATCAGGCGTCGTGGCATAGTGGGCCAGGTATTGGACATCTGATCCAGTATTCAACAGTGATCAGGCGTGGTGGCATAGTGGGCCAGGTATTGGACATCTGATCCAGTATTCAACAGTGATCAGGCGTGGTGGCATAGTGGGCCAGGTACTGGACATCTGGTCCAGTATTCAACAGTGATCAGGCGTGGTGGCATAGTGGGCCAGGTACTGGACATCTGATCCAGTATTCAACAGTGATCAGGCGTCGTGGCATAGTGGGCCAGGTATTGGACATCTGATCCAGTATTCAACAGTGATCAGGCGTGGTGGCATAGTGGGCCAGGTATTGGACATCTGATCCAGTATTCAACAGTGATCAGGCGTGGTGGCATAGTGGGCCAGGTACTGGACATATGATCCAGTATTCAACAGTGATCAGGCGTCGTGGCATAGTGGGCCAGGTATTGGAATCTGATCCAGTATTCAACAGTGATCAGGCGTGGTGGCATAGTGGGCCAGGTATTGGACATCTGATCCAGTATTCAACAGTGATCAGGCGTGGTGGCATAGTGGGCCAGGTATTGGACATCTGATCCAGTATTCAACAGTGATCAGGCGTGGTGGCATAGTGGGCCAGGTATTGGACATCTGATCCAGTATTCAACAGTGATCAGGGTTCGAGGCCCGTTTTGGTAGAGAGTTGTTTCCATGGAGGGAAAGTTAAAACGGCGGAAGACGAGGATTGGTCTCCGCCTTCCCATGCCAAGCTCTAGACAACAGCGGATATTCCTTCACTGCCCTGACTGCCGTAAACGGCCATGGGACCTTTGACCTTTTCTTAACCTGAACCCCGACACACGGGATCTGCACACATCTGTAGTGTTTGACAACCGTCTGCAATGTAGGAAGAAAAGTGTCCGGGACCTTTTTGACACGTACATAAAAATCACTCCCAGACCTCAGAGACTTTGTTGGTGCTGACCCCACCTGATCTTTAACGATCCCCAGTGTAGCCGAGAGAGGTTGGTGGAGGGTGGTGGGGGAGGGGGAGGGTAGTGGAGGGAGGGTGGACCAGAAGAAATCCTCTCGTCCCTCCCCAGCCCGCCATCAAAGCCCAGTTGTTGACCTGTGTAGCATAGTGGGGACTGTGCCGAGTTTAACGACCCCCATGCCCCGGGCTGTTCCCACACCCATGATGACGATGCTTGGCCAGGACATTCAAGTTTACGGGCCTGGAAATAGATCTTTAACTCTTCATCTCCGAGCCGCCTTAGCTGGGGAGGGACGGGCAGGTTATTGTTTTACTGCCAGCCTTTCACCTCGCCAAGGATTGAGAACTCTTTCATCTTTCCACTCGAGTTAATGTTCGGCTTTTCGCATGCACTCGGGGTGCGCTGTGACTGTTAAACAAGTAAGACTTTTGTTTCTTGTCTTTCCTTGTATGATAGAAGAGGAGAGGGGTGAGGGGGGTGGGCATTCTTTTATGGCCTGGCAGTTGACAGGGGTCAGAACTGACGCCGCGAATGAGTTAACAAGTGCCGGATGTGGTCTGGTTACTTGTTTGATGCCAACGGAAAGTGTCTGCGTCTACAGTGCTGTTGTGGCGTCCCTTCTGCTCGCTCCCCTTATTTTATGTTCCAGTAAAAATCATGCTTCATATCAGGTACGGAATCGTCTGTAAATCAAGCCCCCACCCCCGCCCCTCCCCAACCGTCTCTGTCCCTTCGTGGCCCCTGTTCACACAGCAGGACAAGGCAACACAAGCTGGGACACACGGGACTAGCCCATCACTGAAAGTCATAAGCATTTGTCATTATACAAGGACACAGGCATTAACTGAGGTGTCTATGTGCTTTGTGAGAGAGATGGGAATAACTATTGGGCTTTCACAATTTTCACATAGCCTCCGTGTCTGTCTTTTTGCCTTTTTAAGACAGAGTATCTATTTTACAGTGTTTTTTGTGTGTTTGTTTGTGTGTGTGTGTGTGTGTGTGTGTGTGTGTGTGTACGCGCGGTTTTTTTTGTTTTTTGTTTTGTTTTTTTTTTTTTGGGGGGGGGGGGGGTCGTGATTGTTTTGTTGACTGAAGTGTGCATCACACAAGACTCCTGCTGAAAGCCTTACCTTTCCTGTATGTTCCTGTCCCATACAGACCTAAGGTTGGCTTCCATGCTGTGACCAGTGCCTTGGATTTATGTCTGTGTCATCTGCCCTTGATGAAGCTGATGCGGTGTTGCGTATGTTGCTGGTCGGCAGGTTTGGACGCCTCGTTGAATTAGAAACTGCAGGTTGTGAGTCACTGTTGTGGCGTTCAAATTCCAAGTCTAGGTCGTAGATATGGACCGTTGTATATTTGGAATGTCGTCTGCCGTAAATATAAGAAGACAGTTATTGTATTGTACTGTGTTGCGATACGTTGCATTGTACTGTTCACACACACGCGGACACACACGCGGACGCACACACACTGGCCTAAGTCTTTCTTTCACTATTGGACCTGTCATTCTGTGGGCTCTTCGGCTGGGGAGGATCACTGTGTAAATGATGTTATTTTGTTTGACACCATCACCAATACATCATTATGGATTGTTATCCCTTGTGTAGAAGGTGACGTTATTTGTATGACACCATCACCAATACATCATTATGGATTGTTATCCCTTGTGTAGAAGGTGACGTTATTTTGTTTGACATCA
The DNA here is from genome assembly GCF_041734735.1 of Babylonia areolata. NCBI lineage: Eukaryota > Metazoa > Mollusca > Gastropoda > Neogastropoda > Buccinidae > Babylonia > Babylonia areolata. The sequence goes on from NC_134893.1 coordinate 1,860,379, forward strand.
TCACCAATACATCATTATGGATTGTTTTTCCTTATTATGGATTGTTATCCCTTGTGTAGAAGGTGATGTTATTTTGTTTGACACCTTCACCAATACATCATTATGGATTGTTTTTCCCTTGTGTAGAAAGTGATGTTATTTGTTTGACACCATCACCAATACATCATTATGGATTGTTATCCCTTGTGTAGAAGGTGACGTTATTTGTTTGACACCATCACCAATACATCATTATGGATTGTTATCCCTTGTGTAGAAGGTGACGTTATTTGTTTGACATCATCACCAATACATCATTATGGATTGTTTTTCCCTTGTGTAGAATGTGACGTTATTTGTTTGACACCATCACCAATATATCATTATGGATTGTTATCCCTTGTGTAGAAGGTGACGTTATTTGTTTGACACCATCACCAATACATCATTATGGATTGTTATCCCTTGTGTAGAAGGTGACGTTATTTGTTTGACATCATCACCAATACATCATTATGGACTGTTTTTCCCTTGTGTAGAAGGTGATGTTATTTGTTTGACATCATCACCAATACATCATTATGGATTGTTTTTCCCTTGTGTACAATGTGACGTTATTTGTTAGACACCATCACCAATATATCATTGTGGATTGTTATCCCTTGTGTAGAAGGTGACGTTATTTGTTTGACACCATCACCAATACATCATTATGGATTGTTATCCCTTGTGTAGAAGGTGACGTTATTTGTTTGACATCATCACCAATATATCATTGTGGATTCTGTTGTTTTGTGATTGTTTGTTTGTTGTTGTTTTTTTTGTTGTTTTTTGGGTTTTTTGTGTGTAGAATAACAATACTAATGATAATAGTATCTATATAGCACTGAATCTGTGCAGAGTTAAATCAAAGTGCTTTCACACCAGTCATTCACGCGCTTGCGTAACTCAAAAACTGGAGAATCCGAAGACAAGGAAGCGGCAAGGGAAGATTATCTTGGGAAGAGGTGGGTTTTTAAGCCCAGACCTGAAAGAGCTGAGTGCCAAATGCAAAGACAGAGAAAGAACGGCGGTCAACAGTGGAGTCTTTGAATCTGGGTATGCGTAAACAGAGTGGATCCAAAGCCGATCGTAGAGAGCGAGCTGGTTATATTATGATAGATGGTTGTATTATTGGTTTGACATCATCACCACCAAATCAGTTTGGATTATGTTTTCGTCTTGTGTAGGAGGTGGTATTTTTGGATCAAAACGATCTCCATCATCTCAGTGTGGATTATGATTTTCCCTTGTGTAGGAGGTAATAATATTGTTTTGACATCATCACCAACACATCAGTGTGGATGACATTGGGATTTTTTCCTTAAGTAGAAGGTGATATTTTTGGTTTGAAATGATCACTGCCATATCAGTGTGGATTATGATTTTCCCTTGTGTAGAGGGTGATATGATTGGTTTGGCATCATCACCACCATATCAGTGTGGAATATGTTTATTTTCATTGTGTAAGTTATAGAAGGTGATATGATTGGTTTGGCATCATCACCACCATATCAGTGTGGAATATGTTTATTTTCATTGTGTAGGTTATAGAAGGTGATATGATTACTTTGGCATCATCACCACCATATCAGTGTGGAATATGTTTATTTTCGTTGTGTAAGTTATAGAAGGTGATATGATTGGTTTGGCATCATCACCACCATATCAGTGTGGAATATGTTTATTTTCATTGTGTAAGTTATAGAAGGTGATATGATTGGTTTGGCATCATCACCACCATATCAGTGTGGAATGTGTTTATTTTCATTGTGTAGGTTAAATTACTGGTTTGAAATTATCATCATCATACCAGTGTGGATTATGTTTGTTTTTTCCTTTGTGTAGAAGTTTATATGATTTCTTTGACACAGTCACCACCATATCATTTCAGTCTTCACACTACACCAGCGAAACAGAAAGACAATATACATAAACCAATTTACACCACACCAGCGTAACAGAAAGACAATATACATAAACCAATTTACACCACACCAGCGTAACAGAAAGACAATATACATAAACCAGTTTACACCACACCAGCGTAACAGAAAGACAATATACATAAACCAATTTACACCACACCAGCGTAACAGAAAGACAATATACATAAACCAGTTTACACCACACCAGCGAAACAGAAAGACATTATACATAAACCAGTTTACACCACACCAGCGAAACAGAAAGACAATATACATAAACCAATTCACACCACATCAGCGTAATAGAAAGACAATATACATAAACCAGTTTAGCATTTGCATGACACGTACAGTAAGGCAGCAAACGAATTTTTACCAAACAAACAAACAGCACAACACAAACAAGGAATAACACCGACGACATGACATTTCAGTTCTGAACTCAAGTCCACAGTGACAGTCAGGTTTAACTCTCTCCCTACGAACGGCGAAAGAGACGACGTTAACAGCGTTTCACCCCAATTACCACCATCAAAATATTGCAAGCGGAAGGCTCTTATACTGAAGAGGTGAATGTTGACAAAGAATACCACAATTCTGACGACGGAAGCTGAAGGTTGGGTTATTGAGACACCCACTGGACATCCGAGGGGTCTGTGTAGAGGAGAAGAGAGGACTGGCCGTACTGAGTGGGTTAATGGATCACATGTACTGAACCAATCGACGCAGGGCTAATGTGTCTTCCTACATTTCTATAATCACCATAAGTGCAAAGGCAAGTCAATATCTAGGACTCCACAATACCTTCACACACACACACAAAAAAGACGATAGGGATATTTCGATATGTTCTATCACTAATTAGTGGGCTCGTTCTGTTTTCTATAGCTGTTGTTGAGGTGTGTGGAGAAGGCGACGTGGTGGATGTTGCTTTCAAGTATGTTTGTTTGGGGTTTTAATGCATGCGATTGGTTTTGAATGCTTTAACTGGATACTGAGTTTAGCATATATACTTAAGTATTGGGATTTAAGTATTGTGACTGCTTTCTGAATATTCCGTGTATGCTGTTGAGGTGTTTAGAAAGAGGGATGAGAGTGTTTTTAAGTATTGCGATTTTTTATGTCTGTTAAAGTATTAATTCAGCATTGTGTTGTATGCGACCAGTGTTAAGTATTGAATTTGGTTTTAAGTATTGTAACGTTGTAGGTTTTGTGATATTACTAGTGATGTTGGGCGTTGTGATATGTGAAGGTGCATTGGCTGGGTGTGTGGTGTATGATGTGTGTGGTGAGAGTGGTGTTGTGTGTGTGTGTGTGTGTGTGTGTGTGTGTGTGTGTGTGTGTTTGAAACCTGCTTTGGTGTTTGGCTAGCTGTCTGTGGTGCGGTGCGGTGTGGTGTGTGGATGGATTGTTGTTGTTGTTGTCTGTGGTGCGGTGTGGTGTGTGGATGGATTGTTGTTGTTGTTGTCTGTGGTGCGGTGCGGTGTGGTGTGTGGATGGATTGTTGTTGTTGTTGTCTGTGGTGCGGTGTGGTGTGTGGATGGATTGTTGTTGTTGTTGTCTGTGGTGCGGTGTGGTGTGTGGATGGATTATTGTTGTTGTTGTTGTCTGTGGTGCGGTGTGATGTGTGGATGGATTATTGTTGTTGTTGTCTGTGGTGCGGTGTGGTGTGTGGATGGATTGTTGTTGTTGTTGTCTGTGGTGCGGTGTGGTGTGTGGATGGATTGTTGTTGTTGTTGTCTGTGGTGCGGTGTGGTGTGTGGATGGATTGTTGTTGTTGTTGTCTGTGGTGCGGTGTGGTGTGTGGATGGATTGTTGTTGTTGTTGTCTGTGGTGCGGTGCGGTGTGGTGTGTGGATGGATTGTTGTTGGTGTTGTCTGTGGTGCGGTGTGGTGTGTGGATGGATTGTTGTTGTTGTTGTCTGTGGTGCGGTGTGGTGTGTGGATGGATTGTTGTTGTTGTTGTCTGTGGTGCGGTGTGATGTGTGGATGGATTATTGTTGTTGTTGTCTGTGGTGCGGTGTGGTGTGTGGATGGATTGTTGTTGTTGTTGTCTGTGGTGCGGTGTGGTGTGTGGATGGATTGTTGTTGTTGTTGTCTGTGGTGCGGTGTGGTGTGTGGATGGATTGTTGTTGTTGTTGTCTGTGGTGCGGTGTGGTGTGTGGATGGATTGTTGTTGTTGTTGTCTGTGGTGCGGTGTGGTGTGTGGATGGATTGTTGTTGTTGTTGTCTGTGGTGCGGTGTGGTGTGTGGATGGATTGTTGTTGTTGTTGTATGTGGTGCGGTGTGGTGTGTGGATGGATTATTGTTGTTGTTGTTGTCTGTGGTGCGGTGTGGTGTGTGGATGGATTATTGTTGTTGTTGTCTGTGGTGCGGTGTGCTGTGTGGATGGATTATTGTTGTTGTTGTCTGTGGTGCGGTGTGGTGTGTGGATGGATTATTGTTGTTGTTGTCTGTGGTGCGGTGTGGTGTGTGGATGGATTGTTGTTGTTGTTGTCTGTGGTGCGGTGTGGTGTGTGGATGGATTGTTGTTGTTGTTGTCTGTGGTGCGGTGTGGTGTGTGGATGGATTGTTGTTGTTGTTGTGTGTGGTGCGGTGTGGTGTGTGGATGGATTGTTGTTGTTGTTGTGTGTGGTGCGGTGTGGTGTGTGGATGGATTGTTGTTGTTGATGTCTGTGGTGCGGTGTGGTGTGTGGATGGATTGTTGTTGTTGTTGTGTGTGGTGCGGTGTGGTGTGTGGATGGATTGTTGTTGTTGTTGTCTGTGGTGCGGTGTGGTGTGTGGATGGATTGTTGTTGTTGTTGTTGTCTGTGGTGCGGTGTGGTGTGTGGATGAATTGTTGTTGTTGTTGTTGTTGTTGTCTGTGGTGCGGTGTGCTGTGTGGATGGATTATTGTTGTTGTTGTCTGTGGTGCGGTGTGGTGTGTGGATGGATTGTTGTTGTTGTTGTTGTCTGTGGTGCGGTGTGCTGTGTGGATGGATTATTGTTGTTGTTGTCTGTGGTGCGGTGTGCTGTGTGGATGGATTGTTGTTGTTGTTGTTGTTGTTGTTGTGTGTGGTGCGGTGTGGTGTGTGGATGGATTATTGTTGTTGTTGTCTGTGGTGCGGTGTGCTGTGTGGATGGATTATTGTTGTTGTTGTTTGTGGTTTGGTGTGGTGTGTGGATGGATTATTGTTGTTGTTGTTGTCTGTGGTGCGGTGTGGTGTGTGGATGGATTGTTGTTGTTGTTGTCTGTGGTGCGGTGTGGTGTGTGGATGGATTGTTGTTGTTGTTGTCTGTGGTGCGGTGTGCTGTGTGGATGGATTATTGTTGTTGTTGTCTGTGGTGCGGTGTGGTGTGTGGATGGATTATTGTTGTTGTTGTCTGTGGTGCGGTGTGGTGTGTGGATGGATTATTGTTGTTGTTGTCTGTGGTGCGGTGTGCTGTGTGGATGGATTGTTGTTGGTGTTGTCTGTGGTGCGGTGTGGTGTGGTGTGTCGTGTTTGTTTCTTCCTTGGATCAACTTGCACATTTTGATGAATGTGTTTTTAATTGGAACTATTGTAACTGTACAGCGCTTAGAGCAAAATTATTTGATTAAGTGCTTTAAAAAAAACAACGTGTATTATTATTATTATTATTATTGTTGTTGTTGTTGTTGTTGTTGTTGTATTTGTTGTTATATTAATTATTATTATTAAATCTGAACAGCGTAGCCATTTAAGGTAGTTGAAGCATATTCCAAACATCTTTGGAAATTCTTCATAGTTTCGAAACTGGCAACTTTTATTTGGGACATGCTGTACAAAAAAGTTAATTATCTACCTTCAGCTGTAAGTGAAAATATAAAATCATTGTACATATAGAACTTATCATTGTACAAATTCTGCAACAATTTCTTCGTTCCTCTTCGGTTCTACCCGACTTTTGAATCTATCATAAGCATTAGATACGTCTCTCCAAATGATTAGCTCTCTTTAGAAATCTTTGAGGACCGTGGTTTTCAAAACTATTTCAAGATGCAAGCTGTGCAATCTTGTTCCGTTTGAAACTTGTTGGAAGCAAATGTCTTTCCCAGGACAGTGACAGTGCTTGCATTGAAGCTTAAATATTGGGTACTCCTTTCCCTTCCATTTCTACGTCATGTACTGTATACACTCGTTTGACCTTGTGCGGTTTTTGAAGTTGAAAGCACGTCTTGTTGTTTGACATCACTGTCAGGTGTGAGTGGCAACACCATCATAAATAAACAACAACTAGTTTCGATAAAATGGAATTAATTCCAGTTCTGCTGTTCTGCTCAGAGGTGCTGGATTCTTTTTGGACCAAAATGTAAAACAAACCTTTTACTTCAACAAACTTATCTGGCATCTTCATTTCCGTTAAATTATATAGATCCTTTCTGACCAAAACGTGAAACAATTTTTCTAGTTCACCAAATGTATCTGACATGTCAATTTCACTATCAAACCAGAGTCCATGGCTGTTACATTTCGGATTCATCCGAGTCCAGGGTGTTGACAGACTCTTCATCTGAAGAGGCGTTGGAGGGATGTGAAGAGATGTCGGAACCTTTTGAGAACACCAGGCGTTCTGACGAGGCGGAATCATCACTGTCTGTCCGGTGCCTGTCCGAAGATGCCGAATCGTCACTCACTGACACGTCTTTGGCTCTAGACTCCGCGTTAATCTGGTCCACGTCTAACGACAGTTGGAACAGCCGTTCCCTGCAATAGGAAGGAGATGTGCACTTTCTGTGTAGTGTTGTGAACACAATGGGACTGTGACTGTATAGGTGTGTGTGTGTGTGTGTGTGGTTAAAGCGTTAGATTTTCAATCTGAGGGTCCGAATCTCGGTAGCGGCGCCTGGTGGGTAAAGGATGGAGATTTTTTCCAATTTCCCAGGTCAACATATGTGCAGACCCGCTAGTGCCTGAACCCCCTTCGTGTGTATACGAAAGCAGAAGATCAAATACGCACGTTAAAGATCCTGTAATCCATGTCAGTGTACGATGAGTTATGAAGACACGAAAATACCCAGCATGCATTAACCACGACAGAATCATCAGCACGTCGATGTTGATCATGTAACAGAAAGAAGAAGAAAGAAGAAAGTGTGTGTGTATATCATCTTCATTTACCCTGGTATTATTCTAATAAGTGAATTACCCTGGTTGTATTCTAATAAGTGAATTACCCTGGTTTTATTCTAATAAGTGAATTACCCTGGTTTTATTCTAATAAGTGAATTACCCTGGTATTATTCTAATAGTGAATTACCCTGGAAGACAGACAGACAGAGACAGAAACAGACAGACAGAAACAGACAGACAGACAGAGACAGAAACAGACAAACAGACAAACAAACAAACAGACAGACAGACAGACAGAGAGAGAGACAGAGAGAGAGGGAGAGGGAGAGAGCCACCGAGGTAAGACCCAGACAAAGGGTGAACTTTGAATATTCCAAGTGGCCAAGGATGCGACTTGAGACATCTGTTGAAAGCGGACACAGAACGAAGCAAGGAAAAGACGAACTTTGTAACGAGGAAAGTAGAATCAACATGACTGCTATTGTTCATCCAGCCCTCGGAGCAAAAAAGATAAATTCAGAGTAATCAGATAACAGAGAGAGAGAGAGAGAGAGAGAGAGAGAGAGAGAGAGAGAGAGAGAAAAGTTTGATCAAAGGTAAATAAAAACTAAAATGTAAGTAAACATGTAAATTTCCTTTAGAAAATAATCATATACACACATAGATCAATGGTAAGAATCATCACACTTATGTCAGCAAAGTCGTGTAAACGTTATTAGAATCATCACACTTATATCAGGAAAGTCGTGTAAACGTTATTACAATCATCACACTTATGTCAGCAAAGTCGTGTAAACGTTATAAGAATCATCACACTTATATCAGGAAAGTCGTGTAAACGTTATTAGAATCATCACACTTATATCAAGAAAGTCGTGTAAACGTTATCATCACACTTATATCAGGAAAGTCGTGTAAACGTTATAAGAATCATCACACTTATATCAGGAAAGTCGTGTAAACGTTATAAGAATCATCACACTTATATCAGGAAAGTTGTGTAAACAATGTATCATCACACTTATATCAGGAAAGTCGTGTAAACGTTATCATCACACTTATATCAGGAAAGTCGTGTAAACGTTATCATCACACTTATATCAGGAAAGTCGTGTACACGGTATGAATTTACACAGCCTGCAAGCGTATCCATCAGTTTCAGCTTCTTTTCTCAAGGAGGCGTCACTGCGTTCGGACAAATCCATATACGCACACCGCATCTGCGAGGCAGATGTCTGACCAGCAGCATAACCAAACAGGCTAGTCAGGCCAACATACTTGTGAACCCATCAGAGTGGGTTTCTGTACAGCCTTTTGCCAGAGGACACCTCTCTCGGTGCATGGGTACCTTTTCAGTGCGCCAAGTGCACACCACGGGACCTCGGTTTATCGTCCCATGCGAGTGATTTGACGCTGACGTGGATTTTCCAGTCAAACAAAGCTGACACCGGGATCCAAACCCACACCCTCACAGACACTGTACTTGTAGATAAGCATCCTAACCATTCTGCAACCTGCCTCCTTATCTATGAGACGTGTGATATTTATTTTTGAAAACATCAAGGCGTGTGTGCACCTTAACGAAGATAGCATGGTAGTCCACAGACAATGACCCGAGATAACAGACAACACACACAGTGGCGGGCAGTGAAGAAACACACACCACTCAGTGGCGCCGCACTGTGTGACACGCTCTCTGGCACAGCAGACCAAATTTGACACGGTTGTGACAAACAGTAACACAGCAATGTGTTGAGACAAACAGTAACACAGCAATATCATGTTGTGACAAACAGCAACACAGCAATATCATGTTGTGACAAACAGCAACACAGCAATATCATTTTGTGACAAACAGCAACACAGCAATATCATGTTGTGACAAACAGCAACACAGCAATATCATTTTGTGACAAACAGTAACACAGCAATGTGTTGTGACAAACAGCAACACAGCAATATCATGTTGTGACAAACTAACACAGCAATGTGTTGTGACAAACAGCAACACAGCAATATCATGTTGTGACAAACAGTAACACAGCAATGTGTTGTGACAAACAGTAACACAGCAATATCATGTTGTGACAAACAGCAACACAGCAATGTGTTGTGACAAACAGTAACACAGCAATATCATGTTGTGACAAACAGTAACATGTTGTGACAAACGGTAACACAGCAATATCATGTTGTGACAAACAGTAACACAGCAATGTGTTGTGACAAACAGCAACACAGCAATATCATGTTGTGACAAACAGTAACACAGCAATATCATGTTGTGACAAACAGTAACACAGCAAAGTGATGTGACAAACAGTAACACAGCAATATCATGTTGTGACAAACAGTAACACAGCAATGTGTTGTGACAAACAGTAACACAGCAATATCATGTTGTGACAAACAGTAACACAACAATATCATGTTGTGACAAACGGTAACACAGCAATATCATGTTGTGACAAACGGTAACATGTTGTGACAAAAAGTAACACAGCAATATCATGTTGTGACAAACAGTAACACAGCAATATCATGTGACAAACACGAGCACAACATAAAGTTGCGGCAAACAGTAACACAACAATAATTATCATGTTGTGACAAACAGTAACACAGTAATATTATGTTGTGACAAACACTAACACAACACACATCAACAAAATGGCTGTAACTTTACAGGCAGTGCTGAGAGTGTGCTGCTGCAGTGTAAAAACTTTTACCTTGTTCTCTCTATGTCCTCAATAATTTCTGAAACAAAAACCACAAGGTGTAATCATTGTGAAAACACACTCCTTGTCTCAAACAACGCACATGTGTGTGTGTGTGAGTGTGAATCTCATAAATCTTTTTTTTATTTCAATTTAATTTCTTTGTTATACTCACAGAGAGAGAGAGAGAGAGAGAGATTGGACTGTCACGAACAAGGGTTGTGTGTGTGTGTGTTTGTGTGTGTGTGTGCCTGTGTTTGTGTCACTCGTGCATCACGTGTTGCTTGTAGCTTGTGTAATGCACGTGATGCACTGTCTAGCACCAAGTGGCAGTTTCCGTTTTGGTGAGCTGTGGAAGTTTTCCTCTTTTGGAGAACTGGTAGGCGATGGTCTGACTGTGGAGCAAGAAACTTAGCCAGGACAAGATGTTGTCAGGTCCGACAGGGACGCTTAGTAAGACATGCTTCACTTTGAAGACACAGGTTGTCGCGAGAAACTGACGCCCAGCCGGTAATTTGGCCGGAATACATAGCCCGTTGAGGTATCTATTTATCTAGCGTCGTTACATGGGTAAAATTATCTATCAGTTTGTAGTATGTCCGCTGTACTTCCGTCCAGAAAATTTATGTACTCGTTACTAGTCAGTTTTGCTCTCCACATGTTCGTCACCCGAATTTACCTCTGTCGTCACTTGTGCTAGTCTTGCATTTTCATCGTAGATAGCTATTCTCTAGTCTTGAACGTTACCAATTTATGTAAAAACTGTTACGTGGTATTTGGTAGGAATATTTGGTTCTTCTATGTGTTAATTCGGTATTACTTTTCACTCTAAATTGACCATTTTTGTATGACTTAACGTATTGTCAATGTCCTAAAATTACTCATCTCTTTCTCCTGGTTCATCATCATTCATTTTGCCCATCGCTCCTGGTGGAGCATAGGCCATCGACGACCCCTCGCCATCGCACTCTGTTCTGGGCTGTTCTGGCCATTCCAGTCCAGTTGGTCCCTTGCTGCTTCAGCTCTGCCTCGGTATCTCGCCTCCAGCTGTTGCGAGGCCGACCTCTCTTCCTCTTTCCCTGCGGGTTCCAGGTGAGGGCTTGGCGTGTGATGCTGGACAGTGGCTTCTTGAGGGTGTGTGCGATCCAGCCCCACTTCCTCCGCAGTATCTGCTTGGCCACTGGTTCCTGTCCCGCTTGCTCCCACAGATCTTCGTTTCGGATCTTCTCCTGCCATCGGATCTTGTAGATGCGCCTCAGACAAGTGTTGAAGAATGTCTGAATCTTCTGCTGCATCGTCTGTGTTGTCCGCCATGTCTCGCATCCGTAGAGCAGAACTGACTTCACATTGGAGTTGAAGATGCGGAGTTTGGTTTTCATACTGATTGCTCCAGATGTTCTTGAGCATGATGAAAGCTGTTCTTGCCTTGCCGATTCTGGCTGTGACATCTCGGTCCGTGCCTTCCTGTCGGTCAACCACGCTTCCCAAGTAGACGAAAGACTCCACCTCCCTGATGGTCGTCAGCGAAGTCGAGATCGCCCAGCTGTGTCCAGAGTGTCCACTGTATACCGTTGTTCCTGCCTGTTGTAGTGGTCTTCATGATCCAGTCAATGACCAGAGGAAGAAGAACGCTGACAGCAGGCACCCCTGACGAACTCCGGTCTTCACTTCGAAACTTTCGGACAGCTGGCCTGCGTGGGCAATCCTGCAGCTCATGTCCTGGTAGGTGCACCGGATGAGGGAGATGATCTTCTCTGGGACTCTGTAGTGCCTCAGCGTCTCTCTGTCCACACTGTCGAAGACCTCCTCATAATCTATAAAGTTGATGTAGAGGGGGGAGTTCCACTCCAGCGACTGCTCCACGATGATGCGCAGGTTGGCGATCTGGTTGGCACAGGATTTGTTCCGCCGGAAGCCTGCCTGCTGGTCTCGGAGCTTGGGGTCCTTCTCCCAGATCTTGCTGAAGAGGCTGTATAGCATGTTGACAGCTGTTTCCATGTATGCTTTGATGGCTTCTGCTGGTATGTCGTCCGGCCCTGCAGCCTTCCCATTTCTCGATGGCCTTCTTGATCTCTGCCTTTGAGGGTTTGTCGCAGCTGATGGGCAGTTCTGTCTCTGCAGGTGGAATGTCTGGTGGTGCGTCAGGGGCGGGGCGGTTCAGCAGCTCCCTGAAGTGTTCTGCCCATTGCTTCAGCTGTTCCTCGATTGTTGTCAATGGGTTCCCGTTCTTATCCTTCACTGGCTTGTCTGTCTGCTGGAACTTGCCCGTCAGCTTCTTGGTCACCAGGTACAGGTCCTTCAGGTTCCCCTGTCCGGCTGCTGCCTCTGCTTGACTGGCCAGGTCGTCGATGTAGTCCCTCTTGTCCTTCTTGATGCTCCTCTTTACATCTCTGTCCGCTGCTGTGTACTCTTCCTGTGCCTTTGCCTTAGTTGCTCTTGTTCTGCTCATGTTCAGCAAAGTTTTCTTCTCTTTCCTTGTTTCCAGCTTGTGGATGGTGTTGGCAGAGATCCATTCCTTGTGCTGAGTTTTCTTCTTGCCAAGGACCTCTTCACATGTATCGTGCCAGAGCTTCTTGCTGTGTTGCCACTGTGTCTCGATGTCCATCTCACCGTCTTCTATCAGCTCTTGTAGTGGCTGGAATCTGTTGGAAAGGCTGATCTGGAATGCTGCTTGTGTGTTCTTGTTTCTGAGCAGTCCAACATTGTACCTTGTCCGTGTGTTGTTGGTGAATCTCTTGAGGCGAAGTCTCACTGTCGTCGTAAGAAGGTGGTGGTCTGATGACATATCGGCTCCTCTCATCACTCGTACATCCTGCCATGATTTCCTGAACTTGCGGCTAATGCAGATGTGGTCGATCTGGTTCTCCGTGACGTGGTTCGTGGATCTCCATGTGGCCTTGTGGATGCGCTTGTGTGGGAAGATACTTCCTATCACCATCTGGTTCAGGGCGCACAGGTCTGCAAAGCGCTCACCATTCTCATTCATCTGTCCCAGTCCGTGTGTGCCCATGGTGTCCTCGTAGCCGGTGTTGTCCCTTCCGATCTTGGCGTTGAAATCTCCCATCAGTATGGCTATGTCTTTGGCTCCTCTTCTGTCTAACACTGTCTGTAGTTGTTGGTAGAAGTCATCTTTCTTTTCTTCCGCATCATTGGTGGGAGCATAGCACTGGATGATGTTCAGCCTGATGTCATTCTTCTTGGTGGTAAACTTGGCTGTGATGATGCGGGAATTGACAGGTTCCCAGCTGATGAGTGCTCCCTGTGCCTCCGGTGCCAGCATCAGGGCCACACCCTCAGTGTGAGGGGCTCCATCCTCTTTGTGTGTCCCGAATACAGCAGTTGCTCTCCAGATGAAAGTCTCATCTGTCCTGAGTGTAGCCACCTTGTCTCACTCAATCCTAGCACTCCGATCTTGTAGTTTTTCATCTCTCTCGCTACTTGGATGGTTCTTCCTGCTTCATACATCGTCCTGATGTTCCATGTGGCTATTCGCGTTGTTGTCCTGGGTGTCAGAAGGGGAGTCAGCCTTGCAGCTTCCTTTCGGCTTTTACTGCACTGCGTCATAAGTCTCCGGGACGGAGACACTTCCTTGCCCAGGTGAATGTTTTGGTTCTTTGTCGTCGATGCTTCTGTAACTGGTCTTTTTTACAGGCAGGGTAGTTAGCCCTACGCAAACCCCTTTATCCTCCGGGCGAGGTGGTTCTGCCTTAGTCGCCTCTTACGACATGCATGGCAGGGCAGTGGGTCTATTCTATCAGTGCCCGACCCACAGGGCACTCTCCTGGTTCTGAATGTGGAAATAACAGGGAAGTAAAGGATTAGCCTTTGATTGGGAAATCATGTTCAGTGGGTTTATAAGTCACTTTGGGAAATAACTGTTTAATTGGGGCTAAACCAGAATGCTAAAGCTTTTGGCTGAACTACTATTTTGTAGAAAAGAATAAGAGGTGCGAAAACAGTTCCATCATATTTGTTGTGTTTGCTTTACCTGTTAACCTGGTGTGATACAGTGGATGTGAAGGAGTCACTGTCCATGATAGTGGAACATAGTGCTGTAGTGATTCCTCTTCCGCCCCGAGATGGTGGGCGGCGGCTGAGTCATACCCGGATTGTTGTGGATAATTTGTAAGAAACTAACGCGCGGATTCTAGGTTTTGTCGCTAGGGGACTCCACTCTCCCTCTGTGGAGACTCGACATCATCCCATGGCCCTGTTCCGTCGTGAGGAACTCAAGCATCGTTTGTGGACGTGATTCCCCAAGACCTACACCTGAGACGGCTGACATTCCTGGACAACTGGAACTGTGTAGTACCAACTCCCCCCCCCCCCCCCCACACCCACACCTCACACACATACACCCTACCTCCCCACCTCCCGCTTTAGGCTGAGTATTGTGGAAAAAACAAACAAATACCGACATTCAAAAGTCTGGAAGGGGAATCAGTTTGGGATGTGTTTCTTCTGCGGAAAAGGAAAGTGAAGACTGTGTCGAATTGATCTGAAATAGGTCTTATGGTATTGTGTCTGTGTTGTAAATATTTGGAGTCAGTTTGTGTCTTTGTTCCCTGCTTTTGTGTTGGTGAGGGTAAGTGACGGCATGAGAGATTTGGCCACAACTTCTGTAGGAACAGTTGTACGCGACATGCCGTGGACACGAGAAATGTTCCAGCCCATTCATCCTTCCACAATCTTAATAACTGGCGTTTTTTGACACTTTACCGAAAGCTTCCTAAAATAACGCGGCTCCATCCCACAACGTCGGGTATACCTGGAAAGCGTCATTCAGTTATCTGATTATCAATTATTATTAATTCATCCACCATTCCCATCTCTTGATTAATTTATTTTTTTTTAGATTCAGCTATCAAAATGAATGATACATTTGTCAGGAATCACTTGCGAGTAATAAGCAGTTAATAAAGTGAGAAGAAAATCTCCGACGGAAAGAAACAATGCATCAACTTCTACCAGCAGAAATATAAGGCTTTCTGTATCAACATTGACAGGACATGATATAAGACTTTCTATTATATCCACATTATGGCAGGACTTCATATGACTTTCTATAAAATCCTAGATTTTCGTGCTTGCTGTTGTGTGGATATTCATTGTCTCTTTTGAGTATTGTATGATAGCCAGCCTTGTCCGGCAGGACCATCAGAACAGTAGTGCAGACAAACTGCTGCCCCGACTATCTGGGCTAGAATTTTGATTACAGTTGAAAGTGTCCAGTCCAAGTTACATCCCCACTCTCACGGCCAAGAGGGCTTTAGGGCAGTCGGCATGGGAATGCTCTCCATGAAAATGGTTCCTAAGGTCAATAAGTCTCCAAGACTTTTTTTGTTTGCTTGTTTTTTTTTTAAATAACCGAAGAAGATTAAAGTAAACTAAAACAGCGAAGCGTAGTCGTACGTACCCATCTCTCGCTCGTTCTTTTTCTTCAGACCCACGGAGACTGCCAGTATGACCAAAGCCATTGCCACGATACCTCCCATAATGGACAGCCACCACCACTGGTCGTCTTAGGGACAAAAACACACACACGCACACACACACATGCCCGCGCCCGAGCAGTATAATATAAATACATAACACCATGCACACGAAGCAGAAGCAATTACAGTATTAGCAGCAGCAGCAGTAGTAGTGTCCTAACAGCGCCACCAGCAATAGCACCAGCAGTAGTAGTGTCCTAACAGCACCAGCAGTAGTGTTAGCACCAGCAGTAGTATTAGCACCAGCAGTATTAGTGTCCTAACAGCACCAGCAGCAGTAGTATTAGCAGCAGCAGCAGTAGTGTCCTAACAGCAGCAGCAGCAGTAGTAGTGTCCTAACAGCAGCAGTGTTAGCAGCAGCAGTAGTAGTGTCCTAACAGCAGCAGTGTTAGCAGCAGCAGTAGTAGTGTCCTAACAGCAGCAGTGTCAGCAGCAGCAGTAGTAGTGTCCTAACAGCAGCAGTATTAACAGCAGCAGCAGTAGTGTTTTAACAGCAGCAGTGTTAGCAGCAGCAGCAGTAGTGTTTTAACAGCAGCAGTGTTAGCAGCAGCAGCAGTAGTGTTTTAACAGCAGTACCAGCATCAGTAACACCAGCATTAACAGCAGCAGTAAAAGTAGTAGTAGTAGCTGCAGCAGCAATAAGAATGGTGATAAGAATAATACTAAAGCTAACAATAACAGCAATAACTAGTGAAGATGATTATGATATTGATAACAATAATTGTACTGGAGATTTTAAGCATGATGATAATAAACGCATGTCAGACAGCATAATCTAACATTTACACACGTTCAGCGCGCTCACGCGGACACATACCCCTCCCCCCCCCCCACACACACACCTCCCAACACACACATACCCCTCCTCCCCCCCCCCACCTCCCAACACACACATACCCCTCCTCCCCCCCACACACCTCCCAACACACACATACCCCTCCTCCCCCCCACACACCTCCCAACACACAAACACATACCCCTCCTCCCCCCACACACCTCCCAACACACACATACCCCTCCCCCCCCTACACCTCCCAACACACACATACCCCTCCTCCCCCCCCCCCCCCACACCTCCCAACACGCAAACACATACCCCTCCTTCCCCCCACACACCTCCCAACACACACATACCCCTCCTCCCCCCCACACACCTCCCAACACACAAACACATACCCCTCCTCCCCCCACACACCTCCCAACACACACATACCCCTCCCCCCCCCTACACCTCCCAACACACACATACCCCTCCTTCCCTCCCACACACCTCCCAACACACACATACCCCTCCTCCCCCCCACACACCTCCCAACACACACATACCCCTCCTCCCCCTCCCCCACACCTCCCAACACACAAACACATACCCCTCCTCCCCCCACCACACACACACCTCCCGACACACACATACCCCTCCCCCCCTACACCTCCCAACACACAAACACATACCCCTTCTCCCCCCACACCTCCCAACACACAAACACATACCCCCCACTCACCTCTCAACAAACACATATACCCCTTCCCCCACACACCTCTCCACACACACACACACAAACGCTTCCCCCAAACACACCTCTCAACACACACACACACACACACACACACACACACACACACACAAACAAACCCTTCCCCCCCACACACCTCTCAACACACACACACACACACACACACAAACAAACCCTTCCCCCACACACACCTCTCAACACACACACACACACACACACACACACACACACACAAACCCTTCCCCCACACACCTCTCAACACACAACCCCCCCCCCAACACCCCCCACCCCACACACCCTTACTGCCACATACACACGCACTGCAATCTCCCCCCCCCCCCCACACACACACACACAAATCCCCCCCCCCCTCCTCCGCACCTTCCCTCCACCCCACAACACACATCCCCCCTCCCATACACACATCCCCCCAACACACACACCCCTCCCATACACACATCCCCCCAACACCTCCCCCCCCTCCCATACACACATCCCCCCAAAACGCCCGCCCCTCCCATACACACATCCCCCCAACACACACACCCCTCCACACCCCTCCCATACACACATCCCCCCAACACCCCCCCCCTCCCATCCACACATCCCCCCTCCCATACACACATCCCCCCAACACACACCCCCTCCCATACACACATCCCCCCAACACCCCCCCCCCCTCCCATCCACACATCCCCCCTCCCATACACACATCCCCCCAACACACACCCCCTCCCATCCACACATCCCCCCTCCCATACACACATCCCCCCAACACACACCCCCTCCCATCCACACATCCCCCCTCCCATACACACATCCCCCCAACACACACACCCCTCCACACCCCTCCCATACACACATCCCCCCAACACACACCCCCTCCCATCCACACATCCCCCCTCCCATACACACATCCCCCCAACACACTCCCCCTCCCATACACACATCCCCCCAACACACACCCCCTCCCATCCACACATCCCCCCTCCCATACACACATCCCCCCTCCCATACACACATCCCCCCAACACACACCCCCTCCTATACACACATCCCCCCAACACACACCCCCTCCCATCCACACATCCCCCCAACACACACACCCCTCCCATACACACATCCCCCCAACACCCACCCCCCCCTCCCATACACACATCCCCCCAACACACCTGTCACATCTCATGACAAAATCAGATGTGAGTACTAAACCCCCTCGTTCACCCACCCCATTCTAGCTAGAGAGCAGTGTGGGTTGGGCTGCTTGCACGAGATTTTCAGTCTGTCTCAGTCTCAGTTCAGGCTGTCACTGAACTGAGATCAGCCTCTTCCTTGTCAACAAATGACAAGATTCTGGGCTTTTCGCCCGCGACTGTCAGAGGAGGCAGCCGTGCCAGTCTTTGGCTCTCTTCAGGGCTGTTTGCCCGTCTGGACGCTTGTAGTGGGGATCAGTTTCCCCCGAGTGGTCGTGGTCTCTGTGTGCTCTGTGTGAACTTCCAGCTTTGGGGTAGCGGTTCCTCTTCTGGAAGGTAAGAGGCGACTGTAAAGACAGTCCTAACCTGTGTTCTGTCTGTCTGTCTTGTGTTCATGTCCGTGAATGAGAGAGAGAGAGATAGGAGGGAGCGAATATTTGAGTAAATATAATACTTTGCTCTTTTATGTGCATTTGTAGGATGCGTATGCATTTTTAGACATAAATTTTATAAGAATGTGATAAAATATTTGTTACGTGTATTAAAGGGTTCAACCGTAAAATCTAGATTTAAGTCTTCCTTGTGAACCCCTTCAGTTATTCGTTCTATTAATGTGTGCGTATGTGTGTCACTGTATTATATATGATACATAAGCTAGAATATTCCAAACTACCCCCTTATCCTTTTCCGTTATCCTTGCTCTTGGGTGTGGTTGTTGTCAGCCTTTTAAACTTCCGAAATAGCGCAGCTGAGTAAAATTGAACTATTCTGTAGCCCATGTGTTGATCAGGGAGGGGTTAAACTGAAATTTTGTAAGATTTGTTTTCTTTACGAATTCTGGGCTGGGTACATTTAGGTTGTTTAATTGGGGTTGTCCAAAAGTGAATCCTACCAGTGGATAATAGGCTATATAAAGTGGTTTCAGCATTCCCACTTTCGTGTTTATCCACGGACTTCCCTACTCTTCCACTGACCCTCCACTGTCTCCCCGGGAACCCCTCTGCCTGCCTTTGACTTCCTTGGTCCAGGCCTCCGTTGGCTGCTGCCGCCTGCCGCTGGCTTCCGTCGCCAGCGTTCTCTGGCCTGGCGCTCAGCTGTCTGGGTGTTCGTCTCTTCGTCTTCGTCGTCACTGCTCTTCGTCTTCGTCGTCACTGTTCGTGTTCGTCGTCGCTGTCCTTCGTCTTCGTCGTCGCTGTTCTTCGTCGTCGTCACTCACTGTTCGTCTTAGTCGTCACTGTTCGTCTCCGTCGTCACTGTTCCTCGTCGTCGTCACTTACTGTTCGTCGTCGTCGTCACTACATCATTAACGTTGTGCTCGTTTCCTTATCTTAAAGCTCTGGGGTTTTTTTGTGTGTGGGTTTGTTTTTGTGTGTGTGTGTGTTTTATTTATCCATTGTTATTTAAGTGTTGTTGCAGCTGGGGTTGTGGTTATTGTTTGTGGGCAAGCTAGGTGTGTGATTAAACAAATGTATGTGAACCCCGGATTGTTGTAGTCTGTGTTTGTGTTGTCTGGGTGTTAGTGCTGGGCTGGGTGGGGGTTTCTAGTCCGCTCTCTTATAGAGCGTGACACCCCCCCCCTCCTATACACACATCCCCCCAACACACACCCCCTCCCATACACACATCCCCCCAACACACACCCCCTCCCATACACACATCCCCCCAACACACACCCCCCTCCCATACACACATCCCCCCAACACACACCCCCTCCCATCCACACATCCCCCCAACACACCCCCCCTCCCATCCACACATCCCCCCAACACACACACCCCTCCCATACACACATCCCCCCAACACCCCCCCTCCCATCCACACATCCCCCCAACACTCCCCCCTCCCATACACACATCCCCCCAACACTCCCCCCTCCCATACACACATCCCCCCAACACCCCCCCCTCCCATACACACATCCCCCCAACACCCCCCCCCTCCCATACACACATCCCCCCAACACCCCCCCCTCCCATACACACATCCCCCCCAACACCCCCCTCCCATCCACACATCCCCCCTCCCATACACACATCCCCCCAACACCCCCCTCCCATACACACATCCCCCCTCCCATACACACATCCCCCCTCCCATACACACATCCCCCCTCCCATCCACACATCCCCCCATAACCCCCCTCCCATACACACATCCCCCCAACACACACCCCCCCCCTCCCATCCACACATCCCCCCTCCCATCCACACATCCCCCCATCACCACCCCCCCCCTACACACATCCCCCCTCCCATCCACACATCCCCCCCCCCATACACACATCCCCCTCCCATACACACATCCCCCAACACCCCCCTCCCATACACAAATCCCCCCTCCCATCCACACATCCCCCCTCCCATCCACACATCCCCCCCCCATACACATATCCCCCCTCCCATACACACATCCCCCCAACACACACACACCCCCCAACACACATCCCCCCTCCCATACACACATCCCCCCAACACACACACACACCCCAACACACATCCCCCCTCCCATACACACATCCCCCCAACACACATCCCCCCCAACACACATCCCCCCTCCCATACACACATCCCCCCCAACACACATCCCCCCTCCCATACACACATCCCCCCCAACACACATCCCCCCTCCCATACACACATCCCCCCCAACACACATTCCTCCCTCCCATACACACATCCCCCCTCCCATACACACATCCCCCCAACACACATCCCCCCTCCCATACACACATCCCCCCCAACACACATCCCCCCTCCCATACACACATCCCCCCCAACACACATCCCCCCCAACACTCATCCCCCCTCCCATACACACATCCCCCCTCCCATACACACATCCCCCCAACACTCATCCCCCCCTCCCATACACACATCCCCCCTCCCATACACACATCCCCCCTCCCATACACACATCCCCCCTCCCATACACACATTCCCCCAACACACATCCCCCCTCCCATACACACATCCCCCTCTCCCATACACACATTCCCCCAACACACACAGACCCTCCCATCCACACACAAACACAAACATGTGCTCACGTCCATCCATCCACTCCAGCCCACCACAACCACACACATGCGCACGTGCACACGATTATGCACTCACTCACAGCGCACACACACACACACACACACACACACACACACACACACAAACGCTCACGCACGCAATAACGCACACGCACACACACACCTCCACACATACCTCCCCACAAACATATACACCCACCCCAACCTCTCCCCCCCCCCTCCCACCACACACACACACATAACGCCGCACCCCCCACGCACATACATAAACACACACGCCCACCAACTTCACGCTAACCCCTCTTCACACACACACACATTCACACACACACACACACACACACACACACACACTCCAAGCCAAAATAGTGTAACTGTGGGTTTTGTTTTTACCCGTTCCATCATCCGAACTGGAGGGCATTGCGGGAGACTCGGACACTGTGGAGAAGACGAAAAAAACATGAAGGAAAAGGCAACATCAACAACATCAAACAAGCTACCAGGCAAAAACAAATACATAATCACAATCTGATCATGATGAAAGTAAAAGGCCCACGTTGCTCAGGTGTATATGCATATGTATTAAGAAAAAACCTTTGTCACCGTTGCAGATTCGGTGGACTGTGATTCAGTGATCAGTGTCGTGGATTGGACACCAGGTCCTTGGGAAAGGGAATATTCAGTGATCAGTGTCGTGGATTGAACACCACGTCCCTGGGAAAGGAAATATTCAGTGATCAGTGTCGTGGATTGGACACCACGTCCCTGGGAAAGGGAATATTCAGTGATCAGTATCGTGGATTGGACACCACATCGACTCAATTCCATCCTGTCCCTTTTCCTGGTTTCCCACCACCCAACCTTCAACATCTACATCTCCACATTCACTTTCCTTTTCACATCATCATTATACGCACATACAGACTTGCCGTCACATCAGCAGAAGGCACATAAAGTACAAAAGCTATTTGGTTTGAGTGAAATTATTGACATTTTCTGGATAGCCAAGGCTTTCAAGAGAGAGAGAGAGAGTATCAACATTTTTTTCTATTGAACGCATAGTGAGTGACCTGCCGTCTGTTGATATATTTGCTTTAGATATGTACCACAAGGCAAAGCAAGAGAAAAATGCCATGTTTACCTGTGTTCGTAAAAGGTTTGCAAGCTAAAGAGTGAAAATAGTACAGGCCACATCCTTGACGGACGCCATTTGGCAGTTGAAAAACTCGGCATAATCACTATTTACTTTGGCGCATGATCCCAGAGAGTTATACATGGCTGTCAGCATGAAGTAAATTTTCTCTTTAATTCCCTGATTTTAAATAGTCTCCAATAACTGTTCATGATTTACTGGGTCAAAGGCCTTTCTAAAGTCAACAAAAGCAACGTACAATGTCTGTCTTTTCTTGCCTAAACATTTCTGGGCTATAGCAAACAAATTAAAGATCTGGTTAGTTGTAGAATCATTTTTGTGGAAACCAACTTGGCTTTCTAAGATTTTATTGTTGTCTTCTAACCACTTGTAAAACCTTGAGTATAGCAGAGAAGTAAAGTAGTTACTGAGAACATTCAGCGACGAAACTCCTCTGTAGTTGTCAGCTGAATGTCTGTCCCTTTTCTGTGGATGGGGCTATGATGGCCTTTGTCCATTTAGTAGGATATACACCTTTGTCAAAGATGGAGTTAAAAAGCTTTGTCAGGTAACTCACTCCTTTCCCACCGCTGATTTTAAGCATTTCGGCGAAAGCCGTCAATCCCAGAAGACTTTCCTGTCTTTAGTTTCCTTACCGCTTGTTGCATCTCTTCGTCTGTAATTTTTCTGTTGAGAACACTGTCCGCTTCATTCGGCATCTCGTTTGGAATTTGGTTATCAGAGCTAGTATTCTTATCATTGCTGCAAAACACACTTTGGAAGTGGTGACTCCACTCTGACATATCTTTTCACTGCTTTTGATTTTGACACACCTGCTATACCCTTTAATTCTTTCCAGAAAGCGTATGAGTTATGCAAATTGTTTATCAAAGATTTAGCTTTATTTCGTCTGAATGCCCGCTTTTTGTCTCATTCTAACCAATTGTACTCTTTCTTTGTTTCCACGAAATCTGTTCTGTCTTCGACATCTTCTGTCTTGCGAAACCATCGTAATTTTTCTTTGCATTTTCTTTTTGCTGCTTTACAATCCTTGTCAAACCATGCAGAATGTTTCTGTCCTTTGAATATTTTGCACTTCTTTATCCTGCACTTGCAGGCCGATTTATGCCGTTAACAAATTCCCCAACGCTCCATCCGTGTTGACATCTAATGTAGCTTCTGCCTGTTGTCCATCCGTGTTGACATCTAATGTAGCTTCTGCCTGTTGTCCATCCGTGTTGACATCTAATGTAGCTTCTGCCTGTTCTCCATCCGTGTTGACATCTAATGTAGCTTCTGCCTGTTGTCCATCCGTGTTGACATCTAATGTAGCTTCTGCCTGTTGTCCATCCGTGTTGACATCTAATGTAGCTTCTGCCTGTTGTCCATCCGTGTTGACATCTAATGTAGCTTCTGCCTGTTCTCCATCCGTGTTGACATCTAATGTAGCTTCTGCCTGTTCTCCATCCGTGTTGACATCGAATGTAGCTTCTGCCTGTTCTCCATCCGTGTTGACATCTAATGTAGCTTCTGCCTGTTCTCCATCCGTGTTGACATCTAATGTAGCTTCTGCCTGTTCTCTATCCGTGTTGACATCGAATGTAGCTTCTGCCTGTTGTCCATCCGTGTTGACATCGAATGTAGCTTCTGCCTGTTCTCCATCCGTGTTGACATCTAATGTAGCTTCTGCCTGTTCTCCATCCGTGTTGACATCTAATGTAGCTTCTGCCTGTTCTCTATCCGTGTTGACATCGAATGTAGCTTCTGCCTGTTGTCCATCCGTGTTGACATCGAATGTAGCTTCTGCCTGTTCTCCATCCGTGTTGACATCTAATGTAGCTTCTGCCTGTTCTCTATCCGTGTTGACATCGAATGTAGCTTCTGCCTGTTGTCCATCCGTGTTGACATCTAATGTAGCTTCTGCCTGTTCTCCATCCGTGTTGACATCTAATGTAGCTTCTGCCTGTTCTCTATCCGTGTTGACATCGAATGTAGCTTCTGCCTGTTGTCCATCCGTGTTGACATCGAATGTAGCTTCTGCCTGTTCTATCAGTTTACACAACTCCTCACTGTTGATAACTTTCGTTACTTCATGTTCTTTCCCATGATCCTAATCAACCTGTCGACCGACTCATATTCATTACGTTTTTGTGATTCATTCACTTGATGTACATGCTTCATCGTGTGTCAATGTTCACTTGGTCAGATTAAAAACAAATGTGGACAAAGAGTGACGCGACATGCATGGAGAGAAGCAGATCACAGGACATAATCCAGTCAACTGTGCTAGGGCCATGGGGTGTAAGGATAGGGGAGGGTAGAAAATGTGGAAAATAAACGTAACTGGGGTGGGGGGTGAGAGACAGACAGACAGACAGACAGAGACAGACAGATAAACAGAGACAGAGAGAAATAGAGACAGAGAGGGACAGAGACAGAGACTCACGGCAGCTGTAGTCCCGGAGATTGACGACGAAGGCCTGTTTGCAGGCACAGGTGTCGTTCTTCGTGCAGAAGGCGTTGGGGTCCACACAGCCCGGGTTACACCGCCCCGTCACTCGCCCTGCCCTGGGCACTGACACATCCACAACACTGCGTCACACTGTCTGCTGTTACGTCGCTGCTGCTGCTGGGGGTGGTGATAAAGGTGGTGGGGGTGGTGATAAAGGTGGTGCGGGTGGTGATAAAGGTGGTGCGGGTGGGGGTGGTGATAAAGGTGGTGGTGGATGGTGGTGGTAGAGGTGATGGTGGTGGAGGTGATGGTGGAGGAGGTGGGGGTGGCGATAAATGTGGTGGTGGGTGGTGGTGCTGTTGGTGGTGGTGGTGGTGGTGGTGGTCTTGATGCTGTTGGCACTGCTGTTGTTGCGTCAGGTTGTACAGTGTTGTTGTTGTTGTTGTCGTAGTATCGTTTATTTGTGCAGCGTTGTTGTGTTGCAGGACCTTGTGGAGGTTGGTTGAGCTGTGTTGTACAGTGTCACTGCTTGTGTGGTGTGCAGTATTGGGTTGAGCTGTGTTGTACAGTGTCACTGCCTGTGTGGTGTGCAGTATTGGGTTGAGCTGTGTTGTACAGTGTCACTGCCTGTGTGGTGTGCAGTATTGGGTTGAGCTGTGTTGTACAGTGTCACTGCCTGTGTGGTGTGCAGTATTGGGTTGAGCTGTGTTGTACAGTGTCACTGCCTGTGTGGTGTGCAGTATTGGGTTGAGCTGTGTTGTACAGTGTCACTGCTTGTGTGGTGTGCAGTATTGGGTTGAGCTGTGTTGTACAGTGTCACTGCCTGTGTGGTGTGCAGTATTGGGTTGGGTTGGGTTGTACAGTGTCACTGCTTGTGTGGTGTGCAGTATTGGGTTGAGCTGTGTTGTACAGTGTCACTGCCTGTGTGGTGTGCAGTATTGGGTTGAGCTGTGTTGTACAGTGTCACTGCCTGTGTGGTGTGCAGTATTGGGTTGAGCTGTGTTGTACAGTGTCACTGCTTGTGTGGTGTGCAGTATTTGGTTGAGCTGTGTTGTACAGTGTCACTGCCTGTGTGGTGTGCAGTATTGGGTTGAGCTGTGTTGTACAGTGTCACTGCTTGTGTGGTGTGCAGTATTGGGTTGAGCTGTGTTGTACAGTGTCACTGCCTGTGTGGTGTGCAGTATTGGGTTGGGTTGGGTTGTACAGTGTCACTGCTTGTGTGGTGTGCAGTATTGGGTTGAGCTGTGTTGTACAGTGTCACTGCCTGTGTGGTGTGCAGTATTGGGTTGAGCTGTGTTGTACAGTGTCACTGCCTGTGTGGTGTGCAGTATTGGGTTGAGCTGTGTTGTACAGTGTCACTGCTTGTGTGGTGTGCAGTATTTGGTTGAGCTGTGTTGTACAGTGTCACTGCCTGTGTGGTGTGCAGTATTGGGTTGAGCTGTGTTGTACAGTGTCACTGCTTGTGTGGTGTGCAGTATTGGGTTGAGCTGTGTTGTACAGTGTCACTGCCTGTGTGGTGTGCAGTATTGGGTTGAGCTGTGTTGTACAGTGTCACTGCCTGTGTGGTGTGCAGTATTGGGTTGAGCTGTGTTGTACAGTGTCACTGCTTGTGTGGTGTGCAGTATTTGGTTGAGCTGTGTTGTACAGTGTCACTGCCTGTGTGGTGTGCAGTATTGGGTTGAGCTGTGTTGTACAGTGTCACTGCCTGTGTGGTGTGCAGTATTGGGTTGAGCTGTGTTGTACAGTGTCACTGCTTGTGTGGTGTGCAGTATTGGGTTGAGCTGTGTTGTACAGTGTCACTGCTTGTGTGGTGTGCAGTATTGGGTTGGGTTGGGTTGTACAGTGTCACTGCTTGTGTGGTGTGCAGTATTGGGTTGAGCTGTGTTGTACAGTGTCACTGCTTGTGTGGTGTGCAGTATTGGGTTGGGCTGTGTTGTACAGTGTCACTGCCTGTGTGGTGTGCAGTATTGGGTTGAGCTGTGTTGTACAGTGTCACTGCCTGTGTGGTGTGCAGTATTGGGTTGAGCTGTGTTGTACAGTGTCACTGCCTGTGTGGTGTGCAGTATTGGGTTGAGCTGTGTTGTACAGTGTCACTGCCTGTGTGGTGTGCAGTATTGGGCTGAGCTGTGTTGTACAGTGTCACTGCCTGTGTGGTGTGCAGTATTTGGTTGAGCTGTGTTGTACAGTGTCACTGCCTGTGTGGTGTGCAGTATTGGGTTGAGCTGTGTTGTACAGTCTTAAAAGCAATGGCAACCAAAGGAATTGAACAACGCCACCTCTTCCTGCTATACCAATCACTCGTCCTCAGTGTGATCGACTACGGACTTGGGCTAACAACACCGTCTCAAAGCAACCTCCTAAAATTAGAAAGAGTCCAAAATGAAGCTATGAGGCTGATCCTTGGAACAACAAAAGACACGCCCACAGAAACCATGCGATACCTGCTTGACCTTCCTTCAGTGCAGGCCAGAAACAAGTTAGAACAGGTCAAGACCTACTTCAAAGCATTAGAAAACCCTCAAAACCCACTGCATGACGCAGTCAAAGAACCAAAAGGCAGCCGTCTAGGACGAGGAAGATCATGGATGGGGCAAGCAGAAGACACAATCCAGCTAGTATGCCGACTTCAAGACCTGAAAGAAACAAAAGAATGGGAGAAAAACCCCGAAAACCTCAACCATCTATTCAACACAGTCATTTCACCCACTCTAGGAAGACATTGTCGGGAATGGCCAGAGGGCAAAACTGATGCGGAAGTGAAGCTGCTTATAGAAGAAAACAGTAAAGAAGAGGACATCATCATATACACAGATGGCTCAGTCACCAAAGACCAGTCTGGCTGGGGATTCACTGCGAAACAAAATGGAAAAACAATTTGGGAAGAGAATGCTGCCTACAAAGTCACAACCTCCAGCCTAACGATGGAAGTTGAAGCTGTGACACATGCCCTCCAGTGGCTATCGTCCTTCCATACGCCCGGAAACCAACATGCCATGATTCTAACCGACTCAATGAACCTCATACAGAAAATTGAAAACGGAATGGGAAGCCCAGAGTGGCATAACGCAATGCGCAACTTTCAGATTAAAAAACTCACATGGTCATACTGCCCGGGACATGCAGGTGTTAAGGGAAATGAGCGAGCTGACAGACTTGCTGGTAACGCAACACCAACGAGCGGCCTACATCTAGGAAAATCGGAAATCCTCAGAAAAGTCAAAGAATACCAAAAAGAACAGGTACAAGGCCATCACACCATCGATCGCCTCAAAGAAATAGAA
>NC_134893.1:1895716-1905716 GCF_041734735.1 Babylonia areolata
GACAGGGTTAGAGGGAGATGTTGAAGGACACACAGAGTTAGTTAGAGAGAGGGTGTGGAGAGACAGAGATTGACAGGGTTTGAGGGAGATGTTGAAAGACACACAGAGTTAGTTAGAGAGAGGGTGTGGAGAGGCAGAGATTGACAGGGTGAGAGGGAGATGTTGAAGGACACACAGAGTTAGAGAGAGGGTGTGGAGAGACAGAGATTGACAGGGTGAGAGGGAGATGTTGAAGGACACACAGAGTTAGTTAGAGAGAGGGTGTGGAGAGACAGAGATTGACAGGGTTAGAGGGAGATGTTGAAAGACACACAGAGTTAGAGAGAGGGTGTGGAGAGGCAGAGATTGACAGGGTGAGAGGGAGATGTTGAAGGACACACAGAGTTAGTTAGAGAGAGGGTGTGGAGAGACAGAGATTGACAGGGTGAGAGGGAGATGTTGAAAGACACACAGAGTTAGTTAGAGAGGGTGTGGAGAGACAGAGATTGACAGGGTGAGAGGGAGACGTTGAAAGACACACAGAGTTAGTTAGAGAGAGGGTGTGGAGAGACAGAGATTGACAGGGTGAGAGGGATATGTTGAAGGACACACAGAGTTAGAGAGAGGGTGTGGAGAGACAGAGATTGACAGGGTGAGAGGGAGATGTTGAAAGACACACAGAGTTAGAGAGAGGGTGTGGAGAGACAGAGATTGACAGGGTTAGAGGGAGATGTTGAAAGACACACAGAGTTAGTTAGAGAGAGGGTGTGGAGAGACAGAGATTGACAGGGTGAGAGGGAGATGTTGAAAGACACACAGAGTTAGAGTGAGGGTGTGGAGAGACAGAGATTGACAGGGTTAGAGGGAGATGTTGAAGGACACACAGAGTTAGAGAGAGGGTGTGGAGAGACAGAGATTGACAGGGTTAGAGGGAGAGTGTGACAAAGAGAGAGGGGATTTGGATTAATGGGAGAGGGAGAGAGGCAAAGGGGAGAGGGAGACAGAGAGGGAGGGAGAAAGAGAGAGAGGGGGGTAGAGATAGGAAGAAAGCGGGGGAGAGAGATAGAGAGGGAAAGAGATATATACAGAGAGACAGAAATAGAAACAGGCAGACAAAGAAACAGAGGCTGACGGACAGAGAGTGAAACAGAGAGAGAGAGAGAACGACACCACAGGACAGACAGATACACATACAAACAGTCACAAAGTGAGGGACAGACAGATACACATACAAACAGTCACAAAGTGAGGGACAGACAGAGATACAAACAGTCACAAAGTGAGGGACAGACAGATACACATACAAACAGTCACAAAGTGAGGGACAGACAGATACACATACAAACAGTCACAAAGTGAGGGACAGACAGATACACATACAAACAGTCACAAAGTGAGGGACAGACAGAGATACAAACAGTCACAAAGTGAGGGACAGACAGAGATACATACAGTCACAAAGTGAGGGACAGACAGAGATACATACAGTCACAAAGTGAGGGACAGACAGGAATGTGTCCCCACAACACACAAAATCCATGTCACGCATGGCAGTATCCATGCACATGTGGACAGGACAAGGTGAGGGAGGAACAGACAGACAGACGGACAGACAGAGTGAGGGAAAGACAGGAACGTGTACCAACGTCACACAAAATCCACGTCACATATGGCAGAATCCATGCACATGTGGACAGGTCAAAGTGAGGGAGGAACAGACAGACAGACAGACTGACAGACAGTGAGGGAAAGACAGGAACGTGTACCCACGACACACAAAATCCACGTCACATATGGCAGAATCCACGCACAGGTTGGGTTGAAGCGGATGGCACATTTGACCCACCCTGTACTCTGAAACAGGCAATGCAACCACCACTTACACTCCCACCCTGTGCTCTGAAACAGGCAATGCAACCACCACTTACACTCCCACCCTGTGCTCTGAAACAGGCAATGCAACCACCACTTACACACCCACCCTGTGCTCTGAAACAGGCAATGCAACCACCACTTACACTACCACCGCTCGCAACAAGAAGATGATGATGACGCTGACGATGATGATCATAAGATTGTTGAATATCTATATTGATATTAAAAAAATGTTGTATTTGTGTTGGGATGAAACTTGTGCAAAGATAAGTGAAAGCAATTTCACTAACGACGCATGCATATGGTAGGTAGGTCAAACTGCGAATGAGCCACTCGAAGCGACCAGTTCAACATGTGTTTTGTACAGATAACAGGTCGTACGATCGTCAAATGTAGCTCTTTTGTTTTTGAAGGCTTTCTCCGATTGGGTGTCTGAGAGGAAATGTGAAAGGGCAAGTCTAATTTCGAACGACGGGTTTGGGTACACGTGGACAATTAAGACAGAAGCATGTCCTGAACTCATTAGACATAACTGTCACAACTCACGACAATCACGTGCAGAGTGCTGTTTTGTTAGGCCCTTCCCCTCGTCCTCTCCCCAGCTGGCCTGTCAGTGTTGTGTGTGTGTAGCTCCGTTTGACGTTTTTCCCTGCAATCGTGGAGTCATGTTTTGCGTTTCTGTCACTGCTGAGCAGAGGTTCGGGCCCCTCTGCCCTGTCAGTGACACTTCTCCAGGCTTTGCGCCCGTGGCCTTCTTGACGGAAAGGCGTGCCTGTTTGGGGTTGTGGGCATCAGCCCAGTGGGTTGGCACCCTCAGGTGAGGATGGCTTTTCCTCGGGGGGCCATGTGTGTTTTGGTTAAGGCTCCAGCAAAGAGGGCAAGAGTACCCTGCTGGACATGGGTAGTCTGTTTGTTACCAGTGTCAGGGCAGTGGAACCAGGTTGGCAGGTCAGTTTAACTGCTGCAAAAGCTGTAGTTTGTCAGTTTTCGGTAACAAGTGTTTCTTTGTTTGTTTGCCTTCATCTCTTTACAGGATGTGACATTGTGACAGGTTTGTTTTTTTTTTTCATCTTGAGGCGAGGGCTAATGCCGTATGAGTCAGGCTTGCTTATTTTCCTCTAATGAGAATTATTTCAAACATAACTTTTTAAAACTGTGATGACTGTGATTTATTAGGTATGCTTATTGAAATTCAGCCAATAATGTTTTCCTTGTGAATCCCTTTACTATTATAGTAAAAACAATTATTTTTTCGTTATCTTCACAAGGTCAAATCATCATTGATCAATGCTTTCCAAACTATCACGCTTTTTTTCTTAGTTCTTCTTTCGACGTCTTACATATATTATCTTTCAGAAAATGTGTTCACTGTTTGTGAAGGGTTGGGGTGTCGAACGGAATCTTATATCAATATTTTTCAAATGCTGTTTCAGTTTGGTTAAACTTTGTATCACCTTATCTAGCATGTTGATTGAGGGGGTGCAGGTGGCAATCCTTCCCGAAGGGTAACAGATTCCTGCAGTTTGCAGTATTCCACTTCCTGTGCCATTTTCCCTTCAGCCTGTGTTGGCCGGGCAGTGTTGTTGCTCCAGCTGCTGACTGCTCCTCGTGCCCTGTTGGCCAGTGTTGTTGCTCCAGCTGCTGACTGCTCCTCGTGCCCTGTTGGCCAGTGTTGTTGCTCCAGCTGCTGACTGCTCCTCGTGCCCTGTTGGCCAGACAGTGTTGTTGCTCCAGCTGCTGACTGCTCCTCGTGCCCTGTTGGCCAGTGTTGTTGCTCCAGCTGCTGACTGCTCCTCGTGCCCTGTTGGCCAGTGTTGTTGCTCCAGCTGCTGACTGCTCCTCGTGCCCTGTTGGCCAGACAGTGTTGTTGCTCCAGCTGCTGACTGCTCCTCGTGCCCTGTTGGCCAGACAGTATTGTTGCTCCAGCTGCTGACTGCTCCTCGTGCCCTGTTGGCCAGTGTTGTTGCTCCAGCTGCTGACTGCTCCTCGTGCCCTGTTGGCCAGACAGTGTTGTTGCTCCAGCTGCTGACTGCTCCTCGTGCCCTGTTGGCCAGACAGTGTTGTTGCTCCAGCTGCTGACTGCTCCTCGTGCCCTGTTGGCCAGTGTTGTTGCTCCAGCTGCTGACTGCTCCTCGTGCCCTGTTGGCCAGTGTTGTTGCTCCAGCTGCTGACTGCTCCTCGTGCCCTGTTGACCAGACAGTGTTGTTGCTCCAGCTGCTGACTGCTCCTCGTGCCCTGTTGGCCAGTGTTGTTGCTCCAGCTGCTGACTGCTCCTCGTGCCCTGTTGGCCAGTGTTGTTGCTCCAGCTGCTGACTGCTCCTCGTGCCCTGTTGGCCAGTGTTGTTGCTCCAGCTGCTGACTGCTCCTCGTGCCCTGTTGGCCAGTGTTGTTGCTCCAGCTGCTGACTGCTCCTCGTGCCCTGTTGGCCAGTGTTGTTGCTCCAGCTGCTGACTGCTCCTCGTGCCCTGTTGGCCAGTGTTGTTGCTCCAGCTGCTGACTGCTCCTCGTGCCCTGTTGGCCAGACAGTGTTGTTGCTCCAGCTGCTGACTGCTCCTCGTGCCCTGTTGGCCATTGTTGTTGCTCCAGCTGCTGACTGCTCCTCGTGCCCTGTTGGCCAGACAGTGTTGTTGCTCCAGCTGCTGACTGCTCCTCGTGCCCTGTTGGCCAGACAGTGTTGTTGCTCCAGCTGCTGACTGCTCCTCGTGCCCTGTTGGCCAGTGTTGTTGCTCCAGCTGCTGACTGCTCCTCGTGCCCTGTTGGCCAGACAGTGTTGTTGCTCCAGCTGCTGACTGCTCCTCGTGCCCTGTTGGCCATTGTTGTTGCTCCAGCTGCTGACTGCTCCTCGTGCCCTGTTGACCAGACAGTGTTGTTGCTCCAGCTGCTGACTGCTCCTCGTGCCCTGTTGGCCAGACAGTGTTGTTGCTCCAGCTGCTGACTGCTCCTCGTGCCCTGTTGGCCAGTGTTGTTGCTCCAGATGCTGACTGCTCCTCGTGCCCTCTTCTCATCACTGTCGTCGTTTGTTCTCTAGCTTTGTCTTCGTTTTCTTCAGCCTTCGTCGTCCAAGTCATCGTTTTTCTCTTGTGTTGTGCAGTGCTTCAGTATTTTTCATTTATTTATCAAACATCCTAATTGTACACATAACATTCTATAAACCGCTGGCATTGGTTTCCGCTGGACGGCCTATCTTCAAGCTTTGTGTGGGTTTGCTTTTTTTCGTGTTGATTTGTTTATCAAATCGCTCCCTGTTATTAGTGTAACTTTTACTGTGGCTGGGACTGTGGTTATTGTTAGTCAAGTTTCTGTGTGTGACTGAATAAAATGTATAACTCTTAATTATTTTCGTTTGTGTTTGGGTGTTAGCGCTGGGTTGGGTGGGGGCTATTAGTCCGCTCTCTTATAGGGCGTGACATA
Source organism: Babylonia areolata (assembly GCF_041734735.1). Lineage (NCBI taxonomy): Eukaryota > Metazoa > Mollusca > Gastropoda > Neogastropoda > Buccinidae > Babylonia > Babylonia areolata. The sequence continues at coordinate 1,900,982 of NC_134893.1, forward strand.
AATTATTGGAAGATCGCACCAGGCTGTTGTATTGTTGGTTTTGATCACACACACACACACACACACACACACACACACACACACACACACACACACACACACATATTTAAACACACATTTAAACACACACACCCCACCCAAACGCACCTTTTGAGACTGAGTGCTCAGTAACTGTTCAGCAGCGTTTGCAAATAGACTCACGTCAAAATATCTTGTGGTCTAAGCAAAGTGATGTTCTGATTTCTCACCATCAGGCTTTCTTCAATTTTCCTAGCACTAGTAATGCACAATTCATTCAACATTCAAGCTATTCTAAACTGTGCAAAGTTATGGTCCTACTACTTGCTTCCCTTGACTTTAGGATTTTGAGAGCACGGAGGTGAACTTGGTCAGCAGTGGTGCGTCAAGAGAAGAAAGAGCGCGGAAATATGCACAGACCTACTAAGTGCCTGAACCCCTCTTTGTGTGTACACATGCACAGACCTACTAAGTGCATGAACCCCTCTTTGTGTGTACACATGCACAGACCTACTAAGTGCATGAACCCCTCTTTGTGTGTACACATGCACAGACCTACTAAGTGCATGAACCCCTCTTTGTGTGTATACGAACGCAGAAAATCAAAAACGCACGTTAAAGATCTTATAATCCATGTCAGCATTCGGTGGGTTATGGAAGAACATACCCAGCATGCATACCCACGAAAACGGAGTATGGCTATCTACATGGCGGGGTAAATACGCAAAACGGTCATGCACGTTAACTTCTAATTGTCTGTGTGAATGTGTATGTGTGCGAGACTGAAACCTGATTGAACGACACAGGAAACGACCGATAAACGAACAATGGTAGCCGTCAGTCGGCTCTACCAAAATCAACAGCCTGTTGTGAAAATGATTGTTTGCGCGCTATGTAAGTACGTTTCCATTTCATTATCAACTAAAATTTTAATGACTGAGAGACACCTCTTGAAGTACGTGTAGACAGAAGCCTACAGAAACTCAAAACAGCGGAGGGTACAGGGGACTACAAAGGAAAGAGGTGGTTTTCAGGGCAGAATGGAAAGAGGTGGTTTTCAGGGCAGAATGGAAAGAGGTGGTTTTCAGGGCAGAATGGAAAGAGCTCGGCTGTAAGGCCAGACTGGAAAGAGGTGGGTTGTTATTGGAGGGCCAGACTGGAAAGAGGTGGGTTGGTATTGTAGGGCCAGACAGGAAAGAGGTGGGTTGTTATTGTAGGGCCAGACAGGAAAGATAGGGCCAGACTGGAAAGAGTGAGTTGTTATTGTAGGGCCAGACTGGAAAGAGGTGAGTTGTCATTGCAGGGCCAGACAGGAAAGACGTGGGTTGTTATTGTAGGGCCAGACAGGAAAGACGTGGGTTGTTATTGTAGGGCTAGACAGGAAAGACGTGGGTTGTTATTGTAGGGCCAGACAGGAAAGACGTGGGTTGTTATTGTAGGGCTAGACAGGAAAGACGTGGGTTGTTATTGCAGGGCCAGACAGGAAAGACGTGGGTTGTTATTGTAGGGCCAGACAGGAAAGACGTGGGTTGTTATTGTAGGGCCAGACAGGAAAGACGTGGGTTGTTATTGTAGGGCCAGACAGGAAAGAGGTGAGTTGTTATTGTAGGGCCAGACAGGAAAGAGGTGAGTTGTTATTGTAGGGCCAGACAGGAAAGACGTGGGTTGTTATTGTAGGGCCAGACAGGAAAGAGGTGAGTTGTGGGTTGTTATTGTAGGGCCAGACAGGAAGGACGTGGGTTGTTATTGTAGGGCCAGACAGGAAAGAGGTGAGTTGTTATTGTAGGGCCAGACAGGAAAGACGTGGGTTGTTATTGTGGGGCCAGACAGGAAAGACGTGGGTTGTTATTGTAGGGCCAGACAGGAAAGACGTGGGTTGTTATTGTAGGGCCAGACAGGAAAGAGGTGAGTTGTTATTGTAGGGCCAGACAGGAAAGAGGTGAGTTGTTATTGTAGGGCCAGACAGGAAAGAGGTGGGTTGTTATTGTAGGGCCAGACAGGAAAGAGGTGAGTTGTTATTGTAGGGCCAGACAGGAAAGAGGTGCAAGGTCAACACACACACACACACACACACACACACACACACACACACACACACACACACACACATGCCAATAACAGCTCCAAAAAGTTGGAAATACATTGACCCGCCCCCGCCCCCACCCTCACGACAGAGAGTAGTGTATACTGACTGCATGTACTGCTGCTGCAAACGGTGCCAGAAACACACACGTCATCTTCCTCTTCACAACTTCCTCCTGCTGGGCGGTCTGTGGGAAAATATCACAACACAGCATGGGCGGTCTGTGGGAAAATATCACAACACAGCATGGGCGGTCTGTTGGGTTCTGTTGGAAGTATCACAACACAGTATGGGCGGTCTGTTGGAAGTATCACAACACAGTATGGGCGGTCTGTTGGAAGTATCACAACACAGTATGGGCGGTCTGTTGGGTTCTGTTGGAAGTATCACAACACAGTATGGGCGGTCTGTTGGGTTCTGTTGGAAGTATCACAACACAGTATGGGTGGTCTGTTGGGTTCTGTTGGAAGTATCACAACACAGTATGGGCGGTCTGTTAGAAGTATCACAACACAGTATGGGTGGTCTGTTGGAAGTATCACAACACAGTATGGGCGGTCTGTTGGAAGTATCACAACACAGTATGGGCGGTCTGTTGGGTTCTGTTGGAAGTATCACAACACAGTATGGGTGGTCTGTTGGAAGTATCACAACACAGTATGGGCGGTCTGTTGGAAGTATCACAACACAGTATGGGCGGTCTGTTGGGTTCTGTTGGAAGTATCACAACACAGTATGGGCGGTCTGTTGGGTTCTGTTGGAAGTATCACAACACAGTATGGGCGGTCTGTTGGAAGTATCACAACACAGTATGGGCGGTCTGTCAGAAGTATCACAACACAGTATGGGCGGTCTGTTGGAAGTATCACAACACAGTATGGGCGGTCTGTCGGAAGTATCACAACACAGTATGGGCGGTCTGTCAGAAGTATCACAACACAGTATGGGTGGTCTGTTGGAAGTATCACAACACAGTATGGGCGGTCTGTTGGAAGTATCACAACACAGTATGGGCGGTCTGTCAGAAGTATCACAACACAGTATGGGTGGTCTGTTGGAAGTATCACAACACAGTATGGGCGGTCTGTCAGAAGTATCACAACACAGTATGGGCGGTCTGTTGGAAGTATCACAACACAGTATGGGCGGTCTGTTGGGTTCTGTTGGAAGTATCACAACACAGTATGGGCGGTCTGTTGGAAGTATCACAACACAGTATGGGCGGTCTGTTGGAAGTATCACAACACAGTATGGGTGGTCTGTTGGGTTCTGTTGGAAGTATCACAACACAGTATGGGCGGTCTGTTGGGTTCTGTTGGAAGTATCACAACACAGTATGGGTGGTCTGTTGGGTTCTGTTGGAAGTATCACAACACAGTATGGGCGGTCTGTTGGGTTCTGTTGGAAGTATCACAACACAGTATGGGCGGTCTGTTGGGTTCTGTTGGAAGTATCACAACACAGTATGGGTGGTCTGTTGGGTTCTGTTAGAAGTATCACAACACAGTATGGGTGGTCTGTTGGGTTCTGTTGGAAGTATCACAACACAGTATGGGCGGTCTGTTGGAAGTATCACAACACAGTATGGGCGGTCTGTTGGAAGTATCACAACACAGTATGGGCGGTCTGTTGGAAGTATCACAACACAGTATGGGCGGTCTGTTGGAAGTATCACAACACAGTATGGGCGGTCTGTTGGGTTCTGTTAGAAGTATCACAACACAGTATGGGTGGTCTGTTGGAAGTATCACAACACAGTATGGGTGGTCTGTTGGGTTCTGTTGGAAGTATCACAACACAGTATGGGCGGTCTGTTGGAAGTATCACAACACAGTATGGGTGGTCTGTTGGAAGTATCACAACACAGTATGGGCGGTCTGTTGGAAGTATCACAACACAGTATGGGCGGTCTGTTGGAAGTATCACAACACAGTATGGGCGGTCTGTTGGAAGTATCACAACACAGTATGGGCGGTCTGTTGGGTTCTGTTGGAAGTATCACAACACAGTATGGGCGGTCTGTTGGAAGTATCACAACACAGTATGGGCGGTCTGTTGGGTTCTGTTGGAAGTATCACAACACAGTATGGGCGGTCTGTTGGAAGTATCACAACACAGTATGGGCGGTCTGTTGGAAGTATCACAACACAGTATGGGTGGTCTGTTGGGTTCTGTTGGAAGTATCACAACACAGTATGGGCGGTCTGTTGGGTTCTGTTGGAAGTATCACAACACAGTATGGGTGGTCTGTTGGGTTCTGTTGGAAGTATCACAACACAGTATGGGCGGTCTGTTGGGTTCTGTTGGAAGTATCACAACACAGTATGGGCGGTCTGTTGGGTTCTGTTGGAAGTATCACAACACAGTATGGGTGGTCTGTTGGGTTCTGTTAGAAGTATCACAACACAGTATGGGTGGTCTGTTGGGTTCTGTTGGAAGTATCACAACACAGTATGGGCGGTCTGTTGGAAGTATCACAACACAGTATGGGCGGTCTGTTGGGTTCTGTTAGAAGTATCACAACACAGTATGGGCGGTCTGTTGGAAGTATCACAACACAGTATGGGCGGTCTGTTGGGTTCTGTTAGAAGTATCACAACACAGTATGGGTGGTCTGTTGGAAGTATCACAACA
>NC_134893.1:1910716-1915716 GCF_041734735.1 Babylonia areolata
GCAGGAGAGTGGTTTCGGTGCTGTGGTCAGCGCGATAGGCAGACTGAAATGGGTGGATGAGATTGTTGAAACAAAGGTGGTTGTTGAGCTGCTTGAGGACTGCTTTTTCAAGGAGTTTGGACATGAATGGAAGATTAGAAACTGGTCGATAGTTTTTCATAATGTTTGCGTCAAGGTTGGGTTTCTTCAGAAGAGGCCGGACGATTGCAGTTTTGAAAGTGGATGGAAACGTTCCAGTGAGAAGGGATGAGTTGACAATATTGGTGATTGTGGGGAGAAGATGTGAGACACACTGGGAAAAGACCGAGGCTGGTATAGGATCGAGCTCATAGGATTTTATTGTCATTTCTTTCAGAATTTCATGAACTTCTGTTTCAAAGAGATCACACTGACACACCGAACAACATTCTTTAAGAATAACATACAGTCTAAAAAGGAGAAGAAAACCGAAAACGAGTAAACTTTAGCTATTGCAAAGAGCAACTGATGAGCCACCTCTCTCTCTCTCTCTCTCTCTCTCTCTCTCTCTCTCTTAACCACTTTGATCTATACGTCCTCATATAGATCTTTACTGTCATCCCTCCCCAACCTGACCAAACCTCACACACATACCACACACACCGAAACTCATAACAGCACAGTTCAGCGAGACAACCCCATACTAGTTCCGTATTGCAGAACATAGCCACTCAATAATTACAGTTGACGAGCACGCACGCACACACACACACACACACACACACACACACACACACACACACACACACACACACACACACACACGCGCGCGCGCGCGCGCATCATTCTCCCATTCACACACACACACGTCATCCGCGCCAACCCGCGCAGCCGGCTACCCACAGCTGGAGAGAAAGATAACTACGGAGACCGAAAGACAGACAGACAGGCTGGCAGACAGGCAGACAGACAGACAGGAAGATAGACAGGGAGACGGACAGAGAGACCGACAGACAGAGAGACGAGCAGACAGACGGAGCTGACCACAGATATGCAAGGTGTCGTTGACCGAGGCCAGCCGTGGGACACACGTGCACTTGTTGTCCGGTGAGCACATCGCTCCAGCCGGACACTGCTTCCGGCGTGAACAGCCCGCCCCCACTGGCCGCTCTGGGTCAGTCAACACAGCGACACCAGTCATACAGGAAACTAGGACTGTCTGGGGACAGTCATCACAGTGACACCAGTCATACAGGAAACTAGGACTGTCTGGGGACAGTCATCACAGTGACACCAGTCATACAGGAAACTAGGACTGTCTGGGGACAGTCATCACAGTGACACCAGTCATACAGGAAACTAGGACTCTCTGAGGACAGTCAATACAGTGACACCAGTCATACAGGAAACTAGGACTCTCTGAGGACAGTCAATACAGTGACACCATCTACACACAGGAAACTAGGACTCTCGGGGGACAGTCAATAGTGTAACACCAGTCATACAGGAAACTAGGACTCTCTGAGGACAGTCATCACAGTGACACCAGTAACACACAGGAAACTAGGACTCTCCAAGGACAGTAAACACAGTCATACAGGAAACTAGGACTCTCTGGGGACAGTCAACACAGTGACACCAGCCATACAGGAAACTGGGACTCTCCAAGGACAGTCAATACAGTGACACCATCTACACACAGGAAACGGGGACTCTCCAAGGACAGTAAATACAGTGACATCAGTCATACATGAAACTAGGACTCACTGGGGACAGTCAACACAGTGTCATCAGTCATACAAGAAACTAGGACTCACTGGGGACAGTCATCACAGTGACACCAGTCATACAGGAAACCAGGACTCTCTGGGGACAGTCAACACAGTGACACCAGTCATACAGGAAACTAGGACTCTCTGGGGACAGTCATCACAGTGACACCAGTCATACAGGAAACTAGGACTCACTGGGGACAGTCAACACAGTGTCATCAGTCATACAAGAAACTAGGACTCACTGGGGACAGTCATCACAGTGACACCAGTCATACAGGAAACTAGACTCTCTGGGGACAGTCATCACAGTGACACCAGTCATACAGGAAACTAGGACTCTCTGGGGACAGTCATCACAGTGACACCAGTCATACAGGAAACTAGGACTCTCTGAGGACAGTCAATACAGTGACACCATCTACACACAGGAAACTAGAACTCTTGGGGGACAGTCAATAGTGTAACGCTGGTCATACAGGAAACTAGGACTCTCTGAGGACAGTCATCACAGTGACACCAGTCATACAGGAAACTAGGACTCTCTGAGGACAGTCATCACAGTGACACCAGTCATACAGGAAACTAGGACTCACTGGGGACAGTCAACACAGTGACACCAGTCATACAGGAAACTATGACTCTCTGAGGACAGTCAATACAGTGACACCAGTCATACAGGAAACTAGGACTCTCTGGGGACAGTCATCACAGTGACACCAGTCATACAGGAAACTAGGACTCACTGGGGACAGTCATCACAGTGACACCAGTCACACAGGAAACTAGGACTCTCTGGGGACAGTCATCACAGTGACACCAGTCATACAGGAAACTAGGACTCTCTGGGGACAGTCATCACAGTGACACGAGTCATACAGGAAACTAGGACTCACTGGGGACAGTCATCACAGTGACACCAGTCATACAGGAAACTAGGACTCTCTGGGGACAGTCATCACAGTGACACCAGTCATACAGGAAACTATGACTCTCTGAGGACAGTCAACACAGTGACACCAGTCATACAGGAAACTATGACTCTCTGAGGACAGTCAATACAGTGACACCAGTCATACAGGAAACTAGGACTCTCTGGGGACAGTCATCACAGTGACACCAGTCATACAGGAAACTATGACTCTCTGAGGACAGTCAACACAGTGACACCAGTCATACAGGAAACTATGACTCTCTGAGGACAGTCAATACAGTGACACCATCTACATACAGGAAACTAGGACTCTCTGGGGACAGTCATCACAGTGACACCAGTCATACAGGAAACTAGGACTCTCTGAGGACAGTCATCACAGTGACACCAGTCATACAGGAAACTAGGACTCTCTGAGGACAGTCAATACAGTGACACCATCTACACACAGGAAACTAGAACTCTTGGGGGACAGTCAATAGTGTAACGCCGGTTATACAGGAAACTAGGACTCTCTGAGGACAGTCATCACAGTGACACCAGTCATACAGGAAACTAGGACTCTCTGAGGACAGTCATCACAGTGACACCAGTCATACAGGAAACTAGGACTCACTGGGGACAGTCAACACAGTGACACCAGTCATACAGGAAACTATGACTCTCTGAGGACAGTCAATACAGTGACACCAGTCATACAGGAAACTAGGACTCTCTGGGGACAGTCATCACAGTGACACCAGTCATACAGGAAACTAGGACTCACTGGGGACAGTCATCACAGTGACACCAGTCACACAGGAAACTAGGACTCTCTGGGGACAGTCATCACAGTGACACCAGTCATACAGGAAACTAGGACTCTCTGGGGACAGTCATCACAGTGACACGAGTCATACAGGAAACTAGGACTCACTGGGGACAGTCATCACAGTGACACCAGTCATACAGGAAACTAGGACTCTCTGGGGACAGTCATCACAGTGACACCAGTCATACAGGAAACTATGACTCTCTGAGGACAGTCAACACAGTGACACCAGTCATACAGGAAACTATGACTCTCTGAGGACAGTCAATACAGTGACACCAGTCATACAGGAAACTAGGACTCTCTGGGGACAGTCATCACAGTGACACCAGTCATACAGGAAACTATGACTCTCTGAGGACAGTCAACACAGTGACACCAGTCATACAGGAAACTATGACTCTCTGAGGACAGTCAATACAGTGACACTAGTCATACAGGAAACTAGGACTCTCTGAGGACAGTCATCACAGTGACACCAGTCATACAGGAAACTAGGACTCTCTGAGGACAGTCATCACAGTGACACCAGTCATACAGGAAACTAGGACTCTCTGAGGACAGTCAATACAGTGACACCATCTACACACAGGAAACTAGAACTCTTGGGGGACAGTCAATAGTGTAACGCCGGTCATACAGGAAACTAGGACTCTCTGAGGACAGTCATCACAGTGACACCAGCAACACACAGGAAACTAGGACTCTCCAAGGACAGTCATTACAGTGACACCAGTCATACAGGAAACTGGGACTTTCTGAGGACAGTCAATACAGTGACACCAGCTACACACAGGAAACGGGGACTCTCCAAGGACAGTAAACACAGTCATACAGGAAACTAGGACTCACTGGGGACAGTCAACACAGTGTCATCAGTCATACAAGAAACTAGGACTCTCTGGGGACAGTCAACACAGTGACACCAGCCATACAGGAAACTAGACTCTCTGGGGACAGTCAACACAGTGACACCAGTCATACAGGAAACTGGGACTCTCTGGGGACAGTCAACACAGTGACACCAGTCATACAGGAAACTAGGACTGACTGGGGACAGTCAACACAGTGACACCAGTCGTACAGGAAACTAGGACTCTCTGGGGACAGTCATCACAGTGACACGAGTCGTACAGGAAACTAGGACTCTCTGGGGACAGTCAACACAGTGACACCAGCCATACAGGAAACTGGGACACTCCAAGGACAGTAAACACAGTGACACCAGTCATACAGGAAACTAGGACTGACTGGGGACAGTCATCACAGTGACACCAGTCGTACAGGAAACTAGGACTCTCTGGGGACAGTCATCACAGTGTCATCAGTCATACAAGAAACTAGGACTCTCTGGGGACAGTCAACACAGTGACACCAGCCATACAGGAAACTGGGACACTCCAAGGACAGTAAACACAGTGACACCAGTCATACAGGAAACTAGGACTGACTGGGGACAGTCATCACAGTGACACCAGTCATACAGGAAACTATGACTCTCTGGGGACAGTCATCACAGTGACAC
>NC_134893.1:1918216-1968216 GCF_041734735.1 Babylonia areolata
TCAGTACATCACAGACCAGGTGTTCTCTGCACATGTCCTTGTGCCTGGCGCAGCTGTGGTCAAGGTCAATCCCTGGTGATAATATTGATGACGATGAGGGAGGTGACGATGATGATGATGATGATGATGAGAGATGATCCCTGCCCACAACAAACCCAACACACCATGATGTCTCTGCCCGAGGCCTTGGGGATAAGATTGATGACGATGAGGGAGGTGACGATGATGATGAGAGATGATCCCTGCCCACAACAAACCCAACACACCATGATGTCTCTGCCCGAGGCCTTGGTGATAAGATTGATGACGATGAGGGAGGTGACGATGATGATGATGATGATGATGATGAGAGATGATCCCTGCCCACAACAAACCCAACACACCATGATGTCTCTGCCCGAGGCCTTGGTGATAAGATTGATGACGATGAGGGAGGTGACGATGATGATGATGATGATGATGATGATGAGAGATGACCCCTGCCCACAACAAACCCAACACACCATGATGTCTCTGCCCGAGGCCTTGGTGATAAGATTGATGACGATGACGGTGGTGACGATGATGATGATGAGAGATGACCCCTGCCCACAACAAACCCAACACACCATGATGTCTCTGCCCGAGGCCTTGGTGATAAGATTGATGACGATGACGGTGGTAACGATGACGATGATGATGATGAGAGATGACCCCTGCCCACAACAAACCCAACACACCATGATGTCTCTGCCCGAGGCCTTGGTGATAAGATTGATGACGATGAGGGAGGTGACGATGATGATGATGATGATGATGATGAGAGATGATCCCTGCCCACAACAAACCCAACACACCATGATGTCTCTGCCCGAGGCCTTGGTGATAAGATTGATGACGATGACGGTGGTAACGATGATGATGATGATGATGAGAGATGACCCCTGCCCACAACAAACCCAACACACCATGATGTCTCTGCCCGAGGCCTTGGTGATAATATTGATGAGGATGGTGGTGGTGATGATGACGATGATGAAAGTTGATGCCCGCTCACAACAGACCCAACACATCATGTCTCCACCTGAAGTATTGGTGATAACATTGATGACGCTGATGGTGGTGGTGATAACAAAAAAGACATTCTTAAAAAAAAAAAAAAAAAAAAAAAAAAAAAAAAAAAACCAACTCCACCAATAGTAACAGTAGTAGTAGTATGAGCAGTAGAAGTAGCTGTGGTAGTGGTATAGCAGTCATGATTACCGTGATGATTATGATAATGATAACAAGAGAGGCAAGGCCTTCAAGACTCACTTGTGATACACACTTGATCCAACAAGAGAGACAAGGCCTTCAAGACTCACTTGTGATACACACTTGATCCAACAAGAGAGACAAGGCCTTCAAGACTCACTTGTGATGCACACTTGATACAACAAGAGAGGCAAGGCCTTCAAGACTCACTTGTGATGCACACTTGATACAACAAGAGAGACAAGGCCTTCAAGACTCACTTGTGATGCACACTTGATACAACAAGAGAGGCAAGGCCTTCAAGACTCACTTGTGATGCACACTTGATACAACAAGAGAGGCAAGGCCTTCAAGACTCACTTGTGATGCACACTTGATACAACAAGAGAGACAAGGCCTTCAAGACTCACTTGTGATGCACACTTGATACAACAAGAGAGACAAGGCCTTCAAGACTCACTTGTGATGCACACTTGATACAACAAGAGAGACAAGGCCTTCAAGACTCACTTGTGATGCACACTTGATACAACAAGAGAGGCAAGGCCTTCAAGACTCACTTGTGATGCACACTTGATACAACAAGAGAGGCAAGGCCTTCAAGACTCACTTGTGATGCACACTTGATACAACAAGAGAGGCAAGGCCTTCAAGACTCACTTGTGATGCACACTTGATACAACAAGAGAGACAAGGCCTTCAAGACTCACTTGTGATGCACACTTGATACAACAAGAGAGGCAAGGCCTTCAAGACTCACTTGTGATGCACACTTGATACAACAAGAGAGGCAAGGCCTTCAAGACTCACTTGTGATGCACACTTGATACAACAAGAGAGGCAAGGCCTTCAAGACTCACTTGTGATGCACACTTGATACAACAAGAGAGACAAGGCCTTCAAGACTCACTTGTGATGCACACTTGATACAACAAGAGAGGCAAGGCCTTCAAGACTCACTTGTGATGCACACTTGATACAACAAGAGAGGCAAGGCCTTCAAGACTCACTTGTGATGCACACTTGATACAACAAGAGAGTCAAGGCCTTCAATACTCACTTGTGATGCACACTTGATACAACAAGAGAGGCAAGGCCTTCAAGACTCACTTGTGATGCACACTTGATAAAACAAGAGAGGCAAGGCCTTCAAGACTCACTTGTGATGCACACTTGATAAAACAAGAGAGACAAGGCCTTCAAGACTCACTTGTGATACACTTTTAAAAAATCTAATCGTTAAAATGTGTTCTGTATTTGTTATTATAAAGCTTCGGGTTAAAAAAAAAGAAGAAAAAAAAAGTCCTAACCAGATTCGAACCCCGCGTGTTCGGGTGAGAAGAAACTGTCTTATCCATTACACTATCGTGGCTCCTTAACTGATGTTCTAAAATTTAATATTTGAACATACTTTTTTAAATGGCGATAAATGAATTGCGGTATTCGCAGTGAGAACGCTGTTTAAATCATATTATTCTGGTCTATCTTGGGCATTCAAAAAATCTTTAAGGGCAATAAAAAAAAAAAATTCTTTTTAAGTCCGCGGTAAAGGAGACGTGGCTATCGCCGCAATCACACTGCAACATTTAGCCGTTTTCTCTAGATCTAGATAGATGTATAAGTTTAGTTACACCCGCCGGGAATGTAGCATGACACAGTCAATTCAATTTCTCTTTTATGTTCATTCTAGCTTTATAGTTTTAAAGTTGATATGAAAATTTTGTATTTTGTTAAACTAATAACATGTAGGGCCAAGTACAAGTACTTCTAAACGTCGTATGAAGTGAAAATGACTTCATTTTGAGAGAAGTCAAGACTGGAAATTTTTTCGTTTCATCTTGATCAATTCATGGTTTACAATATTTAACTGTGAATTCCGACAGATTCTGTGGATATTTGTATGGCAGTTTGGGGCATAATCCAGTAAGTGATGAGGCGTTCACAAATCTTTCTCTCAATAAATATTTAAGGCTACAACCCGCTATTGCCGCGGCCCGCTATTGCCGCCCGTTGTTGCCGCGGCCCGCTATTGCCGCGGCCAGTTGTTGCCGAAGCCCTTTTTTTCTTTTTGTTGGTGTTTTTTTAATGGTTTTTTTTTTTTTTTTCATTATGTACATTAATTTTTATTGACGAGAAAATCTCTTACACAAGGAGAAAGGACGACCCCCAGCGGAAGTTATAATTCGTCAGGAAGGATTAATTCGCTGAACAAGAATAGAAGAGTAAAAGCAAACAAAAGACAAAACATAAGAAAAGTATAGAGAAATGCATAGATCAAATGAAAGTGAAAGTTAGAGGAATTATGACATGAAATGATATTTTTAATTGTGAAACAAAACAACAATCATGTTTGCATCGTTGTCTTATAAATCAAGAAAATTAATCTGGATTCGTCACATTATGTTCAACACACATTCAGGTGTCATCACATATTAAAAGCCAAAAAAAGGGGGGGAGGGACAAAAACAAGGGGGTGGGGGTGGGGGACAAATAAAACTAAAAAAAAGAAATAAAACGTTCGTAACGTACCACGCTTTCTCAAGAAGACAATTTTACAAAAAAAATCAAAAGAAAGTGCACTAACGTGTTGTTGGAACCAAACTACAAAAAGAGATCTTTGCGAGTTGCACTAAAGGTGTTTACAATACTGGTTGTGGCATCAGTGCTTCACAAGCGAAATAATGAACTCTCCATAACGTGCTGAAGACGAAATTGTCAATTGTGAACTACATTTCTGCACATGACAGAAACGAATCAAATTAATGTATGTTCAAAACGTGCACACACTTTGTTCATGTCGTCTTAATTAATGACACTGAGCAACATTCACGGGCCGCGGCAATAGCGGGTTGCGGCAATAGCGGGTTGCGGCAATAGCGGGTTGACCCCATATTTAAGGGTCTCCTTCTCCAACTTTCCATCACATGTTATTGTGTATTGTCCATTGAATGTAAGATTGAATGGGCAGGTCAACAACTTGAAACAAAATGGCGTCGTTCGCGTTCGTGAAGAATATGAGCACGCGCTTTGAATGTGTATAAATATGTGTACGCGATTGATTTTTGCCCATGACCTTCAGGGCTCAGCCAATAGATCTGTAAAGTCCACTCGTCGTATTGATTTTAGTATTTTCCGAAAAAGACCACTTGGGCGAATGAACATAGTGAAAGCGCTGTACACTGAGAGTAAAACACACAAGCTTTTTATGTATTAAGTATAATTTCAAAATGTAATGTTTAAGATGAGAAAGATCAGTTTAAAGCAAATTAAGTCCCCTAGCATTAATTACAGAGTAATTTCCTTTTTTTACTATCTGCACAAAAACGTTTGCAAAATAAATAAAAACTTCCATGCTTAGCAAAAGAAGTTCCTGTTTGAACAAAAAATTATAATAATGGCTGCTCTTGTTGTTGTGTCAGAATACCAGATCAAAGTGCAAAGTTTAGAGAATACAAAAATATAAATATAACAGTAAATGCAGTTTGCATATAATTTGGCTTCTTTTATTATTTTATTGTGCCCATCCCAGAGGTGCAATATTGTTTTAAACAAGATCACTGGAAAGAACTGAATTTTTCCTATTTTTATGCCTAATTTGGTGTCAGCTGACAAAGTATTTGCAGAGAAAATGTCAATGTTAAAGTTTACCATGGACACACAGACACACACACACACACACACACACACACACACCCGAACACCAGGTTAAAACATAGACTCACTTTGTTTACACAAGTGAGTCAAAAAGTAAAACAAAGAAATAATTATCTTTATTCAACATTATAAAGCTAAAGGGGGGGGCGGGGGGGGGGGGGGGGGAGCAGGTTCGATCCAAGCATCTTCCGGTAGAAAGTAAGTACACTTACTCACAGCGCTAAAGCGCGCCTACCAATGGCGTTCTAAAATTGATATTTAAACATCTTTTTAGCGCGACAGATCGATTACGCTATTCGAGATGATAACGCCGTTTAAATCCTGTCATTTTGGTATATATCGATAGAGAAATTCTTTTAAGTCCGTGGTAAAGGTGTTGCCATCGCACCACAGCACCGCAACATACAGCCGTTTTCTTCTCATCTGAGGAGATCCGTTTTTGAAGGCTTGCAGAAAGTTTTATCCTTTCTTACAGTAATGCAACGCGGTTCATTCAATTTATCTTTTATGTTCATTCTAGTTAATTCAGTATCCCCTTTGAAATAGTCATATGCAGCAAACAAGTCAGTGATATAGTAGTGTCACTGTATGTGTTCTGTCCAGAATTTGTATTTCTGTTCTTTTAATTGCGAACAAGAAAAACGAGGTCATGCTGTCTTCAAACCCGAACGTTAATTTCCGATTTTCAGGATTCGGATTCTAAACGAAGTAAACCGTTCATGATCCGGAAATACAGCTTAATCCAGAAGACACAACCTGTTATTGGTATGACTGTGAATATTTTCCCTCTGTTTAATCGAAATTTGGTATATGCAGACTAAGTATTTCCAGGGGAAAAGACGATATTATAGTTTCACACACACACACACACACACACACACACACATATATATATATATATATGCACACACAACCGAACACCATGTTACTACATAGATTCTCATTGTTTAAACAAGTGAGTCAATAAAACTGAACCCTCAACAGTCCCTTGGATTGTTTTGGCAAGGCCATTGGACCTTGTGACGTGGCCATTGCAAGGCAGTTTTCCCTTCCTGACTGACGTCGGCAGGTCTTCATTGTACAATGCCATATAATACTATGCAACACAAGGCATTACAACAATGTACAGCACAATACAGTACAATACAACACAACACATCACATCACATCACAATACACGACACGACACGACACTACACAGTACAACACAACACCTTACGACATGACACGACGCAGCACAGCACAGCACAGCACAGCACTGCACAACACACAGCACGGCACAGCACGGCACAGCACAGCACAGCACAGCACTGCACTGCACAACACACAGCACAGCACAGCACTGCACTGCACAACACACAGCACGGCACAGCACAGCACAGCACAGCACAGCACAGCACAGCACAACACACAGCACAGCACAGCACAGCACAGCACAGCACAGCACAACACACAGCACTGCACAACACACAGCACTGCACAACACACAGCACTGCACAGCACTGCACAACACACAGCACTGCACAACACACAGCACTGCACAGCACTGCACAACACACAGCACTGCACAACACACAGCACTGCACAACACACAGCACTGCACAACACACAGCACTGCACAGCACTGCACAACACACAGCACTGCACAACACACAGCACTGCACAGCACTGCACAGCACTGCACAGCACTGCACAACACACAGCACTGCACAACACACAGCACTGCACAACACACAGCACTGCACAACACACAGCACTGCACAGCACTGCACAACACACAGCACTGCACACCACTGCACAACACACAGCACTGCACAACACACAGCACTGCACAACACACAGCACTGCACAGCACTGCACAACACACAGCACTGCACAACACACAGCACTGCACAACACACAGCACTGCACAGCACTGCACAACACACAGCACTGCACAACACACAGCACTGCACAACACACAGCACGGCACAACACACAGCACTGCACAGCACAGCACAACACACAGCACTGCACAACACACAGCACTGCACAACACACAGCACTGCACAGCACTGCACAACACACAGCACAGCACAACACACAGCACTGCACAACACACAGCACTGCACAGCACTGCACAACACACAGCACTGCACAACACACAGCACTGCACAACACACAGCACAGCACAGCACTGCACAACACACAGCACTGCACAGCACTGCACAACACACAGCACTGCACAACACACAGCACTGCACAACACACAGCACTGCACAGCACACAGCACTGCACAGCACTGCACAACACACAGCACTGCACAACACACAGCACTGCACAACACACAGCACTGCACAACACACAGCACTGCACAGCACTGCACAACACACAGCACTGCACAACACACAGCACAGCACAGCACTGCACAACACACAGCACAGCACAGCACAGCACAACACCAAAGTACAGCACAGCACAGCACGACACGATTGACACGACACGACACGACACGATTGACACAATACGACACGATTGACACGACACGACACGACACGATTGACACAATACGACACGATTGACACGACACGACACGATTGACACGACACGACACGACACGATTGACACAATACGACACGATTGACACAATACGACACGACTGACACGACACGACACGACACGATTGGCACAATACGACACGATTGACACGACACGACACGATTGACACGACACGACACGACACGATTGACACAATACGACACGATTGACACGACACGACACGATTGACACGACACGACACGACACGATTGACACGACACGACACGATTGACACAATACGACACGATTGACACGACACGACATGATTGACACGACACGACACGACACGACACGACACGATTGACACCACACGACACGACTCACACGACACGATTGACACGACACGACACGACACGACTGACACGACACGATGTACTCACGGCACAGCCCACGATCACATGACGTGCCCCATCTACACAGATTCTGCTGGTCTGCTTCAGCACAGCTGTGACCCGTGTTGATCTCTGAAAACAGCACAGCGCTGATCTCTGAACACAGCATTGATCTCTGAACACAGCATTGATCTCTGAAAACAGCATAGCGCTGATCTCTGAACACAGCACAGCGCTGATCTCTGAACACAGCATTGATCTCTGAACACAGCATTGATCTCTGAAAACAGCATAGCGCTGATCTCTGAACACAGCACAGCGCTGATCTCTGAACACAGCATTGATCTCTGAACACAGCATAGCGCTGATCTCTGAACACAGCATAGTGCTCACCTGAAAACAGCACAGCAATGATCTCTGAACATAGCATTGATCTCTGAAAACAGCACAGCGCTGATCTCTGAACACAGCATTGATCTCTGAACACAGCATAGTGTTCACCTGAAAACAGCACAGCACTGATCTCTGAACATAGCATTGATCTCTGAAAACAGCACAGCGCTGATCTCTGAACGCAGCATAGTGCTCACCTGAAAACAGCACAGCATTGATCTCTGAACATAGCACTGATCTCTGAAAACAGCACAGCGCTGATCTCTGAACACAGCATTGATCTCTGAACATAGCACTGATCTCTGAAAACAGCACGGCACTGATCTCTTAACATAGCATTGATCTCTTAACATAGCATTGATCTCTGAAAACAGCACGGCACTGATCTCTGAACATAGCATTGATCTCTGAACACAGCACGGCACCGATCTCTGAACATAGCATTGATCTCTGAACACACCATTGGTCTCTGAAAACAGCACGGCACTGATATCTGAACACAGCACAGTGCTCACCTGAAAACAGCACAGTGCTGAACATAGAATTGATCTCTGAACACAGCATTGATCACTGAATACAGCACAGCGCTGATCTCTGAACACAGCATTGATCTCTGAACACAGCACAGCGCTGATCTTTGAACACAGCACTGATCTCTGAACACAGCATTGATCTCTGAAAACAGCGCGGCATTGATCTCTGAAAACAGCGCGGCATTGATCTCTAAACACACAGCGTTGATCTCTGAAAATAGCATTGAACTCTGAAAACAGCACGCCATTGATCTCTGAACACAGCATTGATATCTGAACATAGAATTGATCTCTGAACATAGAACTGATCTCTGAACATAGCATTGATCTCTGAACACAGCATTGATCTCTGAACACAGCATTGATCGCTGAAAACAGCACGGTTTGATCTATGAAAACAGCACAGCATTGATCACCGAAAACAGCACAGCGCTGATCTCTGAACGCAGCATTGATCTCTGAACACAGCACAGTGCTGACCTGAAAACAGCACTGATCTCTGAACACAGCACAGCGTTGATCTCTGAACACAGCACAGTGCTGGCCTGAACACAGCATGGATCTCTGAAAACATCACAGAGCTGAACTCTGAAAACAGCACAGCATTGATTGTGATATCTGACCTGAACACAGCATTGATCTCTGAAAACAGCACAGAGCTGACCTGAACACAGCATTGATCTCTGAAAAAAGCACAGTGCTGACCTGAACACAGCATTGATATCTAAAAACAGCACAGTGCTGACCTGAACACATTGATCTCTGAAAACAGCACAGTGCTGACCTGAACACAGCATTGATCTCTGAAAACAGCACAGTGCTGACCTGAACACAGCATTGATCTCTGAACACAGCACAGTGCTGACCTGAACACATTGATCTCTGAAAACAGCACAGTGCTGACCTGAACACAGCATTGATCTCTGAACACAGCACAGTGCTGACCTGAACACATTGATTTCTGAAAACAGCACAGTGCTGACCTGAACACAGCATTGATATCTGAACACAGCACAGTGCTGACCTGAACACATTGATTTCTGAAAACAGCACAGTGCTGACCTGAACACATTGATTTCTGAAAACAGCACAGTGCTGACCTGAACACAGCATTGATCTCTGAACACAGCACAGCGCTGACCTGAACACATTGATTTATGAAAACAGCACAGTGCTGACCTGAACACAGCATTGATCTCTGAAAACAGCACAGTGCTGACCTGAACACAGCATTGATCTCTGAAAACAGCACAGTGCTGACCTGAACACAGCATTGATCTCTGAAAACAGCACAGTGCTGACATGAACACAGCATTGATCTCTGAAAACAGCACAGTGCTGACCTGAACACAGCATTGATCTCTGAAAACAGCACAGCACTGACCTGAACACAGCATTGATCTCTGAAAACAGCACAGTGCTGACCTGAACACAGCATTGATCTCTGAACACAGCACAGTGCTCTCTCTCTCTCTCTCTCTCTCTCACACACACACACACACACACACACACACACACACACACACACAGGCACAGACACAGGCACAGGCACACACACACACACACACATACACACTCACACACACACACAGAGGCACAGGCACAGACACAAACACACACACACATACACAGAGGCACAGACACACACACACACACACACACCAGAGGCACAGACACACACACACACACACACACACACACACACACACACACACACAAAGCAACACTCACACATTCCCGTTATTACTCTCTCTCTCTCTCTCTCTCTCTCTCTCTCTCTGGGCCCTCCATCTTCCTTTTTTTCACCCACTCTTTTTTCTGTCAATGGAGTATCAAACAGACTTCACTCACAACGAACAATAAGACTGACAAGCCTTTGCTTGTTGCTTGCTCTAGTGTGTTGCTTAAACTACGTTTACACGGGATGCAACTAACTTGCAACCAAATTCAAATTTTGGTTGCAAGGCTGGTACATGCGACTGGACGGCCTCCGCAGGATGCAACCGGCGGCGACTTACGTGCAACTAACTAGGCTCCTCCCCTGTCTCCGCCGGTTGCAACACACACGAGAAACCACGCTGCGAGCGTCTGCCAAGCCAGACAGAAAAATCCGTGACACGCGTGCCGCTTGCGTCATCAATTTCCTGTTGGAAACCGGCTGAGACGAGCGGCAAGTTGTGGCAACCGGCGGCGACCGTTTTTTCGCAGTTTAGTTGCAAGGCCCTCAAAAAATTATCGGTCTTGGAGTGGAAATAAAATGAGCTTTGCGACCAAACATGCAACCAAAAATCGGGAAAATCCGTTGGTTTCTGAGACCGGCAGCGACGGGCCACAACCGGGGACAACCAGTCTCCACCAGTCTCCGCCGGTTTCAAAGAGTTAGTGGCAAATTGGTTGCAAGTCAGTTGCAAACCGTGTAAACGAAGCTTAATGGGCATTCTTTGCGAGCGTACCAAGTGCTTGACATTTCTGGCTGGGTGTCTCAATAACCTGAAGCTACTCACTGCATACGCCATCGTAGTCGCACACGTCTCCCAAGGTGCAGGCCATGGTCTGACTGATGCACTCGTCTCCCGGCTTCAGTTCTGTGCAAAGCCAGTTTCACTTTCAGTTCCTCAAAGAGGCGGCACAGCGTTCGGACAAATCCATATACGCTACACCACATCTGACCAGCAGCATAACCCAACGCGCCTGGTCAGGCCTTGAGTGCATGCATAATATATACATCAATAAAGTCAGAGCTTGAGTGCATATATATATATATATATATATATGTGTGTGTGTGTGTGTGTGTGTGTCTATTCAGAGACATAATTTTGCGAGAACAACAACACTCTTGATGCCACGGGTTCTTTTTTTTTTTTCAGCGCACCAAGTGCGTGCCTCACACGTCACCTCGGTTTATTGTCTCATCGGAACGACTAGACACTCAGTTCCATTTTTCAGTCAAACCTGGGAGAAAGAGCGAGAGCGAGATTCGAACCCAGACCTTCACGGATTGGCAGACGATCATCTTAACCATTCTGTCACCTTCCGGTATAGGCAGCAGGCACCGTGAATGGTGCACCTCTTCTTACCCCCACACAGCCCACCACCCTCCCGCTTTGCAGCCATACCCCCAGCCCCTCTGAAAAAAAGAAAAGCCCTCAAGCGCTGTCTCTTTCAGAGTGAAGTCTGAAATGAATGGTACTGTCTGTGAAGGGTTTGTAATGTTTATGCTAAGAAACATGCCCCCCTTTCTCCCTTCCCCCCCCCCCCCGCCCCCACCCCCCCCCCCCCCCCCCCCCCCCCGGCCCCCTCACACACACATCCCCACCCATCTCTCCCCACATTCCGCTACTTCTCCGTCCCTCTTCCATTATGTATATTTTTGTTTTACTATTTCGTTTTATGACTTATTCATACAGTGCCTTTTTAATGGCGAAAGCGTTGTTGAATCGTTTACCTATATTTGTTTCCCTCCTCTATCAGCATCCTCATCATCCACTTCTTTTTCTCTGTCTGTATCTCTTTTTCTAAGGATCAAAAACCAGCCATTTGTGCTTATTCCTTTTTTTCCCTCAACAAGAAAGGTTCGTCGTCCGTTCGTTCGTTTTCTTTCTTTCTACACACACACACACACACACACACACACACACACACACACATATATATATATATATATATATATATATATATATATGCAGTGAACCACTAAGTGGTATGGGGTTTATATTTTGAACAGAGATTCAAAGAATTTACAAGATTAAAAGAAATATTTTTCAATCTATTTCGTTTGGGAATCAACTATCCTATTGGCGATGCCACTTTTGTAGCCGTGTTAACCCGAGTGGAAAATAAAAAGGAACGGTACAAAAGAATTTAGATTATTACTGAATATCATTGAATCAAAGAGTTTGAAGGTAAAAGGATAGAAAAGATCCGCGCATCAGCCAAGGACATGTAGACGGCCAGTCACAAAAAGGGTTTTCTATTATTTTATTTTACAGTAGTCATAAGGAGATAAAGAAAACAAAATGAGAAGACAATGCAGCAACGATGTGCAACGCTGGCTGTTGGGGCGACACACACAGTCAGTTGTCAGCTAGCTAGCTATCACCACAAGCTAGCTCAGGTGAAAAGTGATCAGTGATTACACGCTTCGCCAATTCATGCAAGTCACACAAACTGCAAAGACACCCGCCTGTGCTGCGAAGCAAATCGGGTCCGTTGGGCTGAATATTTGAATAATCTGTTGTCAGGTGTTTAGTGACAGATTTCTAAATGATCCCTGAACCAATTTACGTCGGATTGGTTGCAAAACAAAGAGCTCAACACATCTTTTCTAATTAATATAAAATGAAGTGTTGATTATTTAGGATGAATTTATAATCTTAATTCAAGTCACCTGGACTGATCTGGTTTTAACGAGTTCGTCGCTGAAAATTACAAACTGCATTAAATCAGTTTCATGTCTGCAAACACAAATGGAATACATTTAAAGATGGAATTGCGACAAATCTACCAGTATATAATACTTGTACTTTACTGATCTGACAAAAGAGATATCTGATTAAATACGGTGCGTTTTCAACTCAGCTCAAGCCGTCAAGCAACACAAGTTGTGCAGTGAATGTCGTTCAATGTGGACAATGAAAATTGGCTTTGTATCTTCTAAACTCCTAATCTGTTCTCATCCAAACACTATAATAGTGTGGTTTTAGTTTCCAACACCAGTCACAAATAGAACTGTAAAACTGTAGCATTATGTCTGATGGAAAGACAAAATGACGTAAGCTCAGCGTCAGTTGAAATCCTGCACTGATGAACAAATATGTTTCTGATTTCAGTGTGTGTAAGCACAACAGATATAATATGCAGCGAATGATACAGAGACTGTGTCGCGTGCAACTTTTCAAACAAAAGTTATGGCCAACTCTCTCACGCTCTCTCACCTTTATCCAAACAAACGCCTGGAATAAACAGATACAAAACATTTACTCCAAATACTTTTAACACAAATCACAGACCCGATACAACAGGACACTGACACTTAACGATCAGACACCACAAAGAAGAAGTCTGTTCGCTTTCCTCTCCAGCATGAGGAACACCCAAAATTTTCCCTTCGTCACCCTCTTCTGTGACAGTTTGTCTTTTTCCAGTAATACTCAACTTAGGAGGTGGGGGGGGGGGGGGGGGGGATAGAAACTGGCACCACACAGTTTGCAGTTCGTTGGAAGGTGGACTCTGGTGTTGCGCTTGGGGAAACACGTCCACCAGCGACGCTCGAGCTCCCCAGGCGGACGGAAGACGGCCACTCAAACGGCGGGGATGAAGTCGGGTCTCCACACAGGGAGAATGGAGTTCCCTAGACAAAAACCTCAACGGTTTCTGAGCTCCGGCCAAAATACCGGCTGAGCGTCCCTCTCCATAGGACCCTACACTTGTAGACCTGGCCAAGTGTCTTGCTCCACTGACTAATGGTGCTGGTTTTCCAAACGAAGAAAACTTTCCATAACTCACAAAATAATCAGAAATCTGCACGTCATGCTTTCCAGTGCAACACGTGCATTCCATAGACTTCCTTAGCTACATGGAGCTCGCGGGAGAAATCGAAATCGAAATCGAAAATTTTTTATTGAGGGAAAAAGGAGAGGGGTCTACCATAAGTGGCAGCGTTCACACACACGCACACACAACCCTCCTTGTCCCTGACAGACTTGATTTAATAAATGTTTGGGAGATTTGTTTAGAAGGGGCTTTGCATTCAAATTTGGAATGGCGTCACGCTTTATATATATATACATATATATATATATATATTGTTATTGATAATGATAGTTTGGTGTGTGTGTGTGTGTGTGTGTGTGTGTGTGTGTGATGATAGCACTATAAGGGTGGGGGGCGGGGGAAGACTCACGACAGGTGAGGGTGGCCTGGTCCACAGAGTGCTGAGGTGGACACACACAGGTGGAGGTGACGGGCTCACATTCAGCCTTTCTGGGGAGACACGGTTTGCTCACACTGCAGTATCCCCCCACCATCTGGTCCTTGGGCTCTGTCAGGGTTGAAATTGGGACTGGATTAGAATCAGTTTGAGCACACTGCAGTTACCGCTTCTCCCTCTCCCCCTCCCACCAGCTCCTCCCCCCAGCAAAAGGACAAGAGGAAAAACAAGAATACATGATTTTTAAATGGCAAGATTTCCAATAACGGTTCAGTAAAAAACATGCACTGCATTACAACATAAAGACTGTTGACAAGTACATCACTGCGTTCACACAAACAGATTAGAGCTCACATACAAAAACACAGCCAGCACATACAAAGTGCATGACACAGGATGTAACAGACACACACACACACACACACACACACACACACACACACACACGAAGAAGAAGAAGAAGACCAAGAAGAAGAAATACACCAACAAAAAAGCCCACATACAGTCTATTGGCAAGAACGCCAAAACACGCGAAAACATATGATGAGTATGATGACAGGAAAGCAAGCAAAGGAAGCAACACAGACAGAAAAGATTGCCACTCACGGCACAGGCCGTTCTTCTCCACACTGACGTCTGTGTCACAGCGACACACGGACTGCTGGCACGTGGCTCCACACATACACATGTGGGGGAGGCTGCCACAGTCTGCACCGATCCTCAACCCTGGAGAGGGGGGTGGTGGGGGTGTTGAGGTGGTGTCAAGTCAGTCAGCGTTTCAATGAGTGGAGGGGGGGGGGGAAGTGGGGGGGGGGGGGGGAGGGGGAGAGTAAGAAAAGGGGAAGGGGAAGAGAGGAGGGGGTGAAGGGGGGCTGAGAAAAGAACACACACACACACACACACACACACACACACACAGAGAGAGAGAGAGAGAGAGAGAGAGAGAGAGAGAGAGAGAGAGAGAGAGGTAGACACGAGACATAGACAGACAGAGGACGGATCAAGAGGTATAGACTGATTGAATGAACAGACCTTTTTTTTTTTTTGATAAAATAAATAAACTCATTCGACTCCTTGTCCATCCTGCCCCGATAAAAAGGAAATGAATCAAGACGCATAAAAAAAAAGATAGAAAAAAAGGCAATTCCAACAGGACTGGCAATCTAAGGGACGCAAATGCGTTCAAACCCTTATCGGAGCCCATACAAGCTTTCTTCCCTTGAATCCGGAGGGGTCGCAAAACCGAACGTCAAACAAATAAACCCAGCTGACGATTCAAGCCGGAAAGGAAGGGGCGGGGTGTGGTTGGTTGGACTGTGGGTACTTAGAAAAATAAATCGGTAGAAATTAATCTTGAATCATGACTCAGGCCTCAGAAATGAGATGCTTCAGAAGACTGCTTGGCATCTCTTACAAAGACCACATAACCAATGAGGAAGTCAAAAACAGAATAAGGCAAGCCATTGGTCCCTATGAAGATCTTCTCACCACCATCAAGAGGCGCAAATTAAAATGGTTCGGCCACGTAACAAGAGGAGAGGGGCTTGCCAAGACAGTGCTCCAGGGAACAGTCAGAGGAGGAAGGAAGAGAGGAAGACAGAAGAAAAGATGGGAAGACAACATCACAGAATGGACAGGATTGAAGCTGAGCGAGGCGGTCAAATGTGCGAAAGACAGGGATGGATGGAGAGGACTGGTTGACAGGTCATCTGTAGCGCCACAACAGCAACCGCCATGGGGCAGCTGAGCTGATGACTCTTACCCCCCAACCCCCAACCGCCTGCCCCCCCCCCCCCCCCCCCACCTCCACCCCTAACTCTACCTCCTAGACTGGACCTTGCGTGGTGATCTCGAGTGCTAGTAAATGGGATGAGATGATAAGTGTAATGCAATGCAGAGCCCTAGACACAGTTGATATGAATTCACTGCCCTTCCTTCCTGTGCAGAGCCCCAGACACAGTGGATATGAATTCACTGCTCTTCCTTCCTGTGCTGACCCCTAGACACAGTGGATATGAATTCACTGCCCTTCCTTCCTGTGCAGAGCCCCAGACACAGTGGATATGAATTCACTGCCCTTCCTTCCTGTGCAGACACAGTGGATATGAATTAACTGCCCTTCCTTCCTGTGCAGAGCCCCAGACACAGTGGATATGAATTCACTGCCCTTCCTTCCTGTGCAGACACAGTGGATATGAATTCACTGCCCTTCCTTCCTGTACAGAGCCCCAGACACAGTGGATATGAATTAACTGCCCTTCCTTCCTGTGCAGAGCCCCAGACACAGTGGATATGAATTAACTGCCCTTCCTTCCTGTGCAGACACAGTGGATATGAATTAACTGCCCTTCCTTCCTGTGCAGAGCCCCAGACACAGTGGATATGAATTCACTGCCTTCCTTCCTGTGCAGACACAGTGGATATGAATTCACTGCCCTTCCTTCCTGTGCAGAGCCCCAGACACAGTGGATATGAATTAACTGCCCTTCCTTCCTGTGCAGAGCCCCAGACACAGTGGATATGAATTAACTGCCCTTCCTTCCTGTGCAGAGCCCCAGACACAGTGGATATGAATTCACTGCCTTCCTTCCTGTGCAGACACAGTGGATATGAATTCACTGCCCTTCCTTCCTGTGCAGAGCCCCAGACACAGTGGATATGGATTCGCTCTCTGACGGTTGTAAAAGGTGATGGGACCTTCAACCTTTAACTTCCTGTTGCCGGCAGAGCCCTGGTGGTGGAAGATTGGAGGCTCGATAACAGTGGGTTTCTGGGAGGGTCTGACAGCCTCGGGTGATACAGAACAGCACAGCACAGCACAGCACAGCACAGCACAGCACAGCACAGCACAGCACAGTGCATTACAACACAACGTAATGCTCCACAGTACAGTACAGTACAGTACAGTACAGTGCAATGCAAAACAAATACAAAACAATACGATACAATATGATATGATACGATACAAGACAATACAACACAATGCAATGCAGTACAGTACAGTACAGTACAGTACAGTACAGTACAGTGCAACACACTACACCACACCAAACCACACCACACCACACCACAACACACCACACCACACCACACCAAGCCACACCACAACACACCACAACACACCACACCACACCACACCACACTACAACACACCACAACACACCACACCACACCACACCACAACACACCACACCAAACCATGACATAACACATCACAACACACCACGATACACTATACCAAACAACACGACACCACACCAAACCACACCACACCACACCACACCACACCACACCACAACACACCACACCAAACCATGACATAACACATCACAACACACCACGATACACTATACCAAACAACACGACACCACACCACACCACACCACACCACACCACACCACACCACACCAAACCACAACACAACACACCACACCACACCACACCACACCAAACCATAACACATCACACCACACCACACCACACCACACCAAACCATAACACATCACACCACACCACACCACACCACACCAAACCATAACACATCACAGCACAACACACCACAAAACACTATACCAAACAACACGACACCACACCAAACAACACCACACCACAACACACCAAACGTCAAACCAAACGTCACCACACCACACCACACCACAACCAACGTCACCACACCACACCACACCACACCACACCAAACGTCACCACAACACACCACACCACACCAAACAACGCCACACCACACCACACCACACCAAACGTCACCACACCACACCACACCATATCACAACACACCACATCACACCACACCAAACCAAACGTCACCACACCACACCACACCATATCACAACACACCACATCACACCACACAAAACCACACCACACCACACCATACCACACCAAACGCCACCACACCACACTACACCAAACAACACCACACCACACCAAACGTCACCACACCACACCATACCACACCAAACAACACCACACCACACCAAACGCCACCACACCACACCACACCACACCAAACGTCACCACACCACACCACACCACACCAAACGTCACCACACCACACCACACCAAACAACACCACACCACACCAAACAACACCACACCACACCACACCACACGTCACCACACCACACCACACCACACCAAACAACACCACACCACACCAAACAACACCACACCACACCACACGTCACCACACCACACCAAACAACACCACACCACACCACACGTCACCACACCACACCAAACAACACCACACCACACCAAACAACACCACACCACACCAAACGTCACCACACCACACCACACCACACCACACCACACCAAACAACACCACACCACACCACACCAAACAACACCACACCACACCAAACGCCACCACACCACACCACACCACACCACACCAAACGTCACCACACCACACCACACCAAACGTCACCACACCACACCACACCACACCACACCAAACAACACCACACCAAACGCCACCACACCACACCAAACGTCACCACACCACACCACACCAAACGTCACCACACCACACCACACCACACCACACCACACCACACCAAACAACACCACACCACACCAAACGCCACCACACCACACCACACCACACCACACCAAACGTCACCACACCACACCACACCAAACGTCACCACACCACACCACACCACACCACACCAAACAACACCACACCACACCACACCAAACGTCACCACACCACACCACACCACACCACACCAAACAACACCACACCAAACGTCACCACACCACACCAAACGTCACCACACCACACCACACCACACCACACCACACCACACCACACCACACCAAACAACACCACACCACACCAAACGCCACCACACCACACCACACCACACCACACCACACCAAACGCCACCACACCACACCACACCACACCACACCACACCAAACGTCACCACACCAAACCACACCACACCACACCACACCACACCACACCAAACGTCACCACACCACACCAAACAACACCACACCACACCAAACGTCACCACACCACACCACACCACACCACACCACACCACACCAAACGTCACCACACACACCACACCACACCAAACGTCACCACACCACACCACACCACACCACACCAAACGTCACCACACCACACCACACCAAACGCCACCACACCACACCACACCAAACAACACCACACCACACCACACCAAACGTCACCACACCACACCACACCAAACAAAACCACACCACACCAAATGCCACCACACCACACCACACCAAACAACACCACACCACACCACACCAAACGTCACCACACCACACCACACCAAACAACACCACACCACACCACGCCACACCAAACGTCACCACACCACACCAAACGTCACCACACCACACCACACCACACCACACCAAACGTCACCACACCACACCAAACAACACCACACCAAACAACACCACACCACTCCACACCACACCAAACGCCACCACACCACACCACACCACACCACACCAAACGTCACCACACCACACCAAACAACACCACACCAAACAACACCACACCACACCACACCACACTACAACACACCACAACACACCACACCACACCACACCACAACACACCACACCAAACCATAACACATCACAGCACAACACACCACAAAACACTATACCAAACAACACGACACCACACCAAACAACACCACACCACAACACACCAAACGTCAAACCAAACGTCACCACACCACACCACACCACAACCAACGTCACCACACCACACCACACCACACCACACCAAACGTCACCACAACACACCACACCACACCAAACAACGCCATACCACACCACACCACACCAAACGTCACCACACCACACCACACCATATCACAACACACCACATCACACCACACCAAACCAAACGTCACCACACCACACCACACCATATCACAACACACCACATCACACCACACCAAACCACACCACACCACACCATACCACACCAAACGCCACCACACCACACTACACCAAACAACACCACACCACACCAAACGTCACCACACCACACCACACCACACCAAACAACACCACACCACACCAAACGCCACCACACCACACCACACCACACCAAACGTCACCACACCACACCACACCACACCAAACGTCACCACACCACACCACACCAAACAACACCACACCACACCAAACAACACCACACCACACCACACCACACGTCACCACACCACACCACACCACACCACACCACACCACACCAAACAACACCACACCACACCACACCAAACAACACCACACCACACCAAACAACACCACACCACACGTCACCACACCACACCAAACAACACCACACCACACCACACGTCACCACACCACACCAAACAACACCACACCACACCAAACAACACCACACCACACCAAACGTCACCACACCACACCACACCACACCACACCACACCACACCACACCAAACAACACCACACCACACCACACCAAACAACACCACACCACACCAAACGCCACCACACCACACCACACCACACCACACCAAACGTCACCACACCACACCACACCAAACGTCACCACACCACACCACACCACACCACACCAAACAACACCACACCACACCACACCACACCAAACGTCACCACACCACACCACACCAAACAACACCACACCAAACGCCACCACACCACACCAAACGTCACCACACCACACCACACCAAACGTCACCACACCACACCACACCAAACGTCACCACACCACACCACACCAAACAACACCACACCACACCAAACGCCACCACACCACACCACACCACACCACACCAAACGTCACCACACCACACCACACCAAACGTCACCACACCACACCACACCACACCACACCAAACAACACCACACCACACCACACCAAACGTCACCACACCACACCACACCACACCACACCAAACAACACCACACCAAACGTCACCACACCACACCACACCACACCAAACGTCACCACACCACACCACACCACACCACACCACACCACACCAAACAACACCACACCACACCAAACGCCACCACACCACACCACACCACACCACACCACACCAAACGCCACCACACCACACCACACCACACCACACCAAACGTCACCACACCAAACCACACCACACCACACCACACCACACCACACCAAACGTCACCACACCACACCAAACAACACCACACCACACCAAACGTCACCACACCACACCACACCACACCACACCACACCAAACGTCACCACACCACACCACACCACACCAAACGTCACCACACCACACCACACCACACCACACCAAACGTCACCACACCACACCACACCAAACGCCACCACACCACACCACACCAAACAACACCACACCACACCACACCAAACGTCACCACACCACACCACACCAAACAAAACCACACCACACCAAATGCCACCACACCACACCACACCAAACAACACCACACCACACCACACCAAACGTCACCACACCACACCACACCAAACAACACCACACCACACCACACCACACCAAACGTCACCACACCACACCACACCACACCACACCAAACGTCACCACACCACACCAAACAACACCACACCAAACAACACCACACCACTCCACACCACACCAAACGCCACCACACCACACCACACCACACCACACCAAACGTCACCACACCACACCAAACAACACCACACCAAACAACACCACACCACACCACACCACACCACACCAAACAACACCACACCACACCACACCACACCAAACGCCACCACACCACACCACACCACACCAAACAACACCACACCACACCACACCAAACGCCACCACACCACACCACACCACACCAAACAACACCACACCAAACGACACTACACCAGCCCAGATCACACCACCCACACCATCCCACACCACCCCACACCATCCCACACCACTACACACCACCTCACCATCCCACACCACACCACCTTACACCACACCACACCACCCCACACCACCCCACCCCACCCCACACCACGAAAGAAGACAGTAACAGAAGACACAGCAGTACAGTCTTCACAACTGGCCAGTCCACACTCACGGCACTTGTTCAGGTGGTCACACACAAGACTCCCGGAACAGTTGTCGCCCGTATGGAAGCAACTGACATCCGCACCGATCTCTGCACACCATGCCACCATCCGTCCAGTCACTTTCAAGCTGGAGTCAAAGCGTGCGGACGATCCATATTCGCTACATGGCATCATGCTTAAACCCAACCGGAGAAGATGCATGATCTGTGAAACTGAACGAATTGACACACGAGTTGCAAATTTTAAAAAGCAGCATTATCACCTTCCTCTTGTTCCTCATACGGTTTGAGCGCACGAGCGCGCGCGTACGTGTGTGTATGTGTGTGTGTTTGTGTGCGTGTGCCCGTGTATGTGTATGTGTACGTGTGCGTGTGTCCGTGTCTGTGTGTGTGTGTGCGTGTTCTGTGTGTGTTTTTGTGTGTATGTGCGCGCATGTGTGTGTGGTGCGTGCGTGCGTGCGTGTGATTTGTTATCATTTATTTACATATCTATTCGTTTATTTGGTTTTTTTTTACTCACATGTTTATATATCTGTTAATTGGGGATTTCTTTATTCATCTTTAATGTATTTATTCATTTATATTTTCGTTTATCTCACTATTCATTCATTCATTTACTGCCAGTTTATTTGTTTATCTACTGTACAGCATTATCACTGATTTTTTTTTTTTTCTTTTTTTTTTTTTTTTTTTTTTCTTTACGGAGGCTATATGAAAAGCACGTACTGCAGATTCCCTTGAGACACAGCAGACCCAAGGCGCAGTCGTCTTGTGTGTTGCACTCTCCCTTGACATCCGATCCTGAAACACACCATTGGAGGGAGGGAGGGGGAGATTGGGAGAGGGGGTGTAAAGATAGGGGAGGCTAGAACATGTGGAAAATGAAAGAAACGGGGTGGGGAATAAGAGAGAGAGAGAAACAGAGAGAGAGAGAATAAGAGGAAGAGACAGACAGACAGGAAGACAGACAGACAGACAGACAGAGACCTACTCACTGCATACAAACTGTCTGTCACAAAGCGCCCCTGAGTGACAGCTGAAGACGTGTTCCGCGAAGCACGACTGTCCGCTTCTCAACTCTAAGGACCACACACACACACACACACACACACACACACAACACACACACACACACACACATACACAACACACACACACACACACACACACACACACACACACAGACACAACACACACACACACACACACACACACACACACACACACACACACACAACAACAACAACAACAACAACACACACACACACACACACACACACACACACACACACACACACATATATATATATATATACACACACACACTTACACACACACACACACGCACGCACGCACACACACACACACACACACACACACACACACACACACACACACACACACACACACACACACACACGGGTGTGTGTATTTTCAGTTGGGCCACTTGAACTAGATCGGGTCACGGTATGAATGAATGCATGAATGCAAACAACTGTGCCTAATGGATAAATGAATGAATTACTTAATCATTACAAAATATTGTGCAGAGTGAATGAATGAACGAAAGAATGATTGCATGTGAAACAATATACATTTTGAATAAACTGCCAAACATTATGCTAAATGAATGAATGACAGAACAAATATGAAATATTATGCAAAATGAATGAATGAATGGATACGAAAGATAATACACAATGAATGGATGAATGAAAGAATGAATAAATGAAACGTGAGTGAATGAAAGAATGAATTTCCCCGCAGCAGCACTGTCAACGTTTCACTTTTCAACTCCAATGGTCACACAAGTGAATGCACATTTTCTGTCGTTTCTTATTAGAAAAACCTGGTCACTGGATAAATGAATGAATGAATGCGAAAAATTGTGCTTAATCCAAACTGATAATTCACACACACACACACACACACACACACACAGAGAAATAAATGTGACGCAGCACACGAAAACCCAGCTAAAGTCGCAATTTATCTCTTTTTTGTTTTTGTTTTACATGTGTATACCTTCTAGAAGTTTAAAAATAACAGATTAAAATGAAAAACAAAAAACAGCAATAAAAAAAAAAGAATGGATCTATCTGTCATAGTTTTTTGGGTTTTTTTTTTTGGGGGGGGGGGGTCTATGATTTTTTCTAAGTTCGTGTGCCCAATGGAGAAATCGGCTCCTGAAAAGAACCACATATTTGTGTGCCTATGACTTAAAAAACAAGAATTATCCTGAATACCTATGTGGTGTCAAAAGAATCAGAACTGAATAAACTTTAAATTTCCATATAAAAGAGGCTCAGGAAAATTCGTATTTTCTCTCTGTATTACTCAAACGAAGACTAGTATGACAAGTGGAGGAGTGACGTCATGCAATACAGATTATTCAGCCACATGGAAAAGCCCACGTATTTGTCTGCCTGTAGCTTCAAAACAAGAATTTTCCTGAACATGTGTGTGCTGTCAGAAGATTCAGAATGAAGTAAATTTTAGATTTCGACATGACAAAGGCACAGGGAATTCCTATTTTCTCTCAGTACTCAAACAAAGACAAGTGGAGGAGTGACGTCATGCAGTACAGATCATACAGCTACAAGAGAGCCGATGGCGACAATGAATGTTCAAATATTTCACGCCTGTACCTAAGCTGATGCATGAATCTTTAGAACTTTGGCTTAGATCCAGATCAAACTAACGTTTACGAACTGCAGTCATATGTATTGCCACACAATCAGCTGATGTAAGATCAGCCTGGAACATATACTTAATTATTCATCTCTATGGCCTGGAAGTGCAAATCCACAGACTGTTACAGCTGAAATGCAGCATCACCAACAGCCCCAGCGTCTTGAAAAGGATGGAGATCCTGTGTGAAAGTGGTTGAGGAAGTGAGAGTGCGTGCGTGCGTGTGTGTGTATGTGTATGATGGTGA
Organism: Babylonia areolata; assembly: GCF_041734735.1. NCBI lineage: Eukaryota > Metazoa > Mollusca > Gastropoda > Neogastropoda > Buccinidae > Babylonia > Babylonia areolata. The sequence goes on from NC_134893.1 coordinate 1,943,926, forward strand.
GTCCAAAGCGCCTGCAGGAGGTTAAGAACCTGTCCATAATGACCTGCATGTCCTCATGGGTGTGTGCAGCAAGCGCACAGTCACCAGCGAAGAGGAACTCTCTCAACAGTGCCTCAAACACCCTGGACCTGGCATGGAGTTGCCCCAAGTTAAAAAGTTTGCCATCTGTGCGAAACTGAATGTAGATGCTCCGGTCACTGTCTTGGAAGGCGTCAATCAGCATGGCAGAGAAGAGAATGGAGAACAGTGTGGGTGCCAGGACGCAGCCCTGCTTCACTCCATTTACCATAGGGAACGGGCCTGACATGTCAGTATTTTCCTGTACTCACGCCTGCATGCCATCGTGGAAAGACGCAATCAGCTGGATTAGGCTCTCTGGGCAGCCGAACTTTAGGAGGATCTTCCACAGACCACAGCAGTTCACTGTGTCGAAGGCCTTAGTCAGGTCTACAAAGATAATGTGGAGCTCCTTGTTCTGCTCACGGCACTTCTCTTGCATCTGGCGTATGGCAAACACCATGTCACATGTTCCCCTGCCTGAGCGGAAACTGCACTGTGCTTCAGGGATGACTGTGTTGGAGACATGGTCAACCAGTCTGTTCAGTATGATGCGGGCGAAGATCTTGCCGGCGATGCAGAGTAGAGAGATTCCACAGTGGTTATCGCATGGTGTTTTGTCTCCCTTCCGTTTGTAAATGTGGACAATTGAAGCATCCTTGAAATCCTGGGGGACCTCCCCTCTCTCCCAGATATACTGGAACAGGGCGGTCTGCTTGCCTGTCAGCACCTCGCCTCCATACTTGTAGATGTCAGCCTGGATTCCATCCGCTCCTGGTGCTTTTCCTGACGTTGTCAGCTTCAGGGCCTTCAGGGTCTCGGCCTTGGTGGGAGGGGCAGCTAGCGAGTCATTGACTGGTAGCTGTGGGAGGGCTGTAATTACCTCATCAGATACAGACGAGTCCCTGTTGAGGAGGGTGTTCTGTCCAGCGGGCAAGGTTGTCTTTCTTGTCTGTCAGGAGGGTGGTCTGGTCCAAGGCTCGGACAGGGGTTGATCCTGTGACTTTCGGCCCATACACAGATCGGAGACCATCATGGAAGGTCTTCATGTGAGCATCAGCAGCGGACTGAAGCTCTTCGGACTTTCTCTCCCACCAGGTGTTCTTCATCTCACGCAGCCTCTTCTGTACGAGTTGCTTCGTTTGCAAGATCTGGTTCTCCTTTCTCTGGCAGTCCTTATCGGAAATGTGATCCTGATGCCGTGTATGCAGTGTGTTCAGGAGCTTGGAGATTCCAGAGTCGTTCTCGTCAAACCAGTCTTTGTGGTTCCTCTGTACAAAACCGATTGTGTCAGCTGCTGCTGTGTACACAGCATCTCTAAAGGTGCTCCATACTTCTTCTACATCAGTCAATGCAGGAATATCTTGGAGAACTGCTTGGATATCCTGCTGCAGCACGTCCTTGGTGATAGGGAGGCGGTGGATGTTCAGCTTCCAAGCGGGTTTCTGCCTGGCTGGTTGAAGCTTGCGTGCAAGTCTGATGTTCATCTTGCTGTGTACAAGGCGATGATCCGACCAACAGACTGCTCCTCTCATGCAGCGTGTACTGGAAACATCACCTCTGTCCCTCTGCTCAACAATCACATGTGCCATTGCTTGGAGCGGGTGTGCATCCATGTGTTCTTGTACTTGTCCACTTGTTGGAAGAGGGTGTTGGTGATGGTCAGTCCATGCTGTGCGCACAGCGAGAACAAAAGTAGTCCGTTGGAGTGCTGTCCTAGGACTTTTGGCCACGAGGAGAAGTCCACGCCGACACGGGCATTGAAATCCCCAAGGATGATCAGCCTGTCCTTTCTGTCTACCCCTGAAATGGTGCAGCTGAGCTCCTCGTAGAAAGCTTCTTTGATGTCATCAAGATTGGTCGGGGCATAGCAGCTGATGATTGTGGAGAAGCAATCCTTGGACATCTTCAGACGCAGGGTCATCAGCCTATCGTTTATACCACGTGGAAGGCTGTCAAGCTGCCGTGCAAGTTTGGTTCGTGTGGCAAAGCCCACGCCTGAGGTTCTCGGGGTGCCATCTGGCTTCCCAGTGCAGTAGAAGGTGTAGCCCCCTCCACCTTCCTCCAGCTGGGTTTCACCGGCAAACCTGGTTTCGATCAGGGCTGCTATGTACACCTGGTAGCTATCAAGCATTCTAGCAATGAGCGCTGTGCGTCTTTCTGGTCTGTCGTCTCTGTCTAAAAGGGTGCGAACATTCCAGGCACCCAGAGTCAGGGTATGACTCCTGGTTCTTTTCCTCTGTTGTTTTCGACCGCTAGTGTTGGATGTCCAAGTAGGTACGGTTTCCTTCTAGGTACTAGGCGAGGCAGGCTTTGTTTAGGGATCCTTTTATCTCCCCTCCCCCGTGTGGGGAGAGCAGTGCTGTCCCTAAAAAGGGCTGCTCTGACACTGTGGGAGGATACGGCCGCCGCATCTGTCCCAGTCTACAGCGGACGACCATCACCCCACAGCCGCCTGCGTGCAGAGTCGTGACTAGGAACTGCCAGCAGCATCCTCTGCCTGTCCCCGTTACTACTTCTCCATCGCCGCAGGGCTTGGGAAAGCTGGGTGTTGAAGGGCTAGCTCGTCGTTCCGACATTAGCCTGGTTGCCTGACCAGCACAGGTGACTTTTTTTTTTTAGTGAGGAGGAGTTGTGCAGTCCCTTCCCCACTCTCTCGCCTAGCGACGCTCAGTCCCACAGGTGCAGATACTGCCACGTGTAGGACGGCCTCGGCAGGTGCAGGTTTTTTCTTCGGAGCTCCGTCTCCTAGGAGGACTTCCAGCCAAGGATAAGAGCTCCCCCTGACCACTTGTTTCTGTGTGCAGCTAAGAATCGCTGGATGCGACTTTAGCTGCGTTTTCGCGTGCTGCGTCACATTAATATATAATCACACAAACACACACAAATACATACATATGCACTCACTCACACACACACACAAACAAACAGACATACATACATACATACATACAAATACATAATCACGCACACACATATTCACACATGCAGAAACACACACACACACACACACACACACACACACACACACACACACACACACTTACTACAGATCCCATGATCGCAAACAGCGGACCTTACACACTGTCTGCTGCCGGAATCACAGGAATGACCCACCTGCACCACTGCACATCAAATAATGAATGAATGAATTATATGGATACTTATCTAGCATCTGTCCTCTGAAGGAGACCAAGCTTTAAGCGCTTTACAAACTAAGAGTCCTTTGCACAACAGGCTGCCTACCTGATTACAGCCGACCAACAGCTGCCGCTGTGCGCTCATCATCACTTTCCTGTGGCAGTCAGGTTTCAGTCACGCACACTTACACACTCAGACAAGTACCATTTTACATGTATGACAGTATTTTGTTATTTACCCCGCCATATAGGCAACCATAGTCCGTTTTCGGGGGGCTATATGTGGGGTATATTCTTGTTTCCATAACCCACCATGCTCTGACATGGATTGCAGGATGTTTAACATGCGTATTTGATCTTCTGAGTGCGTATACACACGGCGGGGCTTCAGGCCCAAGCAGGGGTGTACATATGTTGACCTGGGAGATCGGAAAAATCTCCACACTTTACCCACCAGGCGCCGTTACAAACATTCGAACCCGGGACCCTCAGATTTAAAGTCCAAACACTTTAAGTGTTCAGCTAAAATGAGATAAAACAAGAGAGACGAGGCCGTTTAGACACTTGTGATACACACTCAAAAAAGATTAATATAAAAAAAAAGTACATAGAATATCATGTGATTTTTTAAAAAAATTATTGAAATGTGTTCTGTATTTAATATTATAAGGATTCTGGTTTGAAAAAAAAGAAAAGAAAGCCATAAAGCAAATTCGAACCAAGCATGTTCGGGCGAGAGCAGTCTTTCAGTCAGTGCTAACCTGCGTCTACAAATGACATTCAAAAATACCAAATTATGTTGTTGTTTTTTAGTGTGATAAATCGATTATACCATTTAATTCATGCTATTTTGACATATCTCGGGCATCTAAGAAATTGTTTAAAGACTGCGGTAAAGGAGACGTTGCCATCGCCTCAAGCACACTGCAACATTTAGCCGTTTTCTCTGGATCTAGACAGATGTTCTACAGGCTCAGTTACACTCACCGGGAAACTACGACACAGTTGATTCAATTTCTCTTTTATATTCATTGTAGTTAAATCAGTATCCACTTTAAAATATTCATAAGTAGTTAATACGTCGATGATGCAGTTTGTGTAACCGTATGCGTTCTGTCCAGACTTTGTATTTCTTTTCTTTTGATTGCGAACAAGAAAAAACAAACAAAAAAAAAAAGTTCTGCACAGACCAGCCCAGACAAGGTTAACTGAAACTTAGTGAAATTGTCAATTCATTGACTCACTTGTGTAAACAAAGTGAGTCTATGTTTTAACCCGGTGTTCGGTTGTCTGTGTGTGTGTGTGTGTGTGTGTGTGTGTCTGTGTGTCCGTGGTAAACTTTAACATTGACATTTTCTCTGCAAATACTTTGTCAGTTGACACCAAATTAGGTATAAAAATAGGAAACATTCAGTTCTTTCCAGTGATCTTGTTTAAAACAATATTGCACCTCTGGGATGGGCACAAAAAAAATAAAAAATGAAGCCTAATTATATGCAAACTGCATTTACCGTTATATTTATATTTTTGTATTCTCTAAACTTGGCACTTTGATCTGATATTCTAACCCCACAACAAGAGCAGTCATTATTATCATTTTTTGTTCAAACAGGAACTTCTTTTGCTAAGCATGGAAGTTTATTTATTTTGCAAATGTTTTGGTGCAGATAGTAAAAAAGGGAAATTACTCTGTAATTAATGCTAGGGGACTTAATTCGAATCTGGTTGGGACTTTTTTTTCCTTCTTTTTTTCCTTTTTTTTTTTTTTTTTAACGCGAAGCTTTATAATAACAAATACAGAACACATTTTAACGATTAGATTGTTTTAAAGTGTATCACAAGTGAGTCTTGAAGGCCTTGCCTCTCTTGTTTTTCTTATATGTTCATTCTAGCTAATCCAGTGTCCACATAAGAATATTCATAGGCAGTAAACATGTTGATGGTGTATTTAGTATCACTGAAGGGTTCTGTTCATAATTTGTATTTCTTTTCTTTTAACTGCGAACAAGAAAATCGAGGTCCTGCCGTCTTCTTTCCAAACGTAGCCTACATTCCGGCAACTGGGAAGAGGTAACATGGTGTTTTCCGAATCCGGAATGAGCCTCAACGAAATACACCGTAAATGATCCGGAAATATGGCTTAATTCGGGAGACTTACAATCTATTATTGGTATAATATAATAATAATAATAATGGAAACTTATATAGCACTATCCAGAAATTTGCTCCAGGTGCTTTACAAAACGCTTTTGTTAACATCAATGTTACATACACACACCAAAATGTGACTACACACACACACACACACACACACACACACACATATATATATAAGCATTATTATATATATATACAATGCATAATGCATTTTAACATACATGTGTACCTAACAGCTACCCTAACACATACGCACACATAAGCAGGCACAAACTTACATAAACACACGCACACACTATACGCATTCACATACATGCATGTAGTTATGTACACGTACATATGTATACACACGTAGTCAAGCTACATTTCAGTAGGCCAAACTCAGTGGGAAGCGGTTTTTAGAATTTTCGAATTATGGAACGAATCTCAACGAAATAAACCGTTAATGATTCGGAAATACGGCTAAAATCGGGATACCTACAACCTGTTGTTGGTGTGACTGAAGAATTTTTTCATACTATGTATAAGCCAAATTTGGTATGGGAAGATAAAGTATTTCCAGAGAAAATGGCAATGTTAAAGTTTACCACGGACACACACAGAAAACCGAACACCAGGTTAAAACAGAGACTCACTTTGTTTACACAAGTGAGTCAATAAAATCGGCTTGGGTGGGACAGTTTTACGAGGCGATTTATCGCATCGTATGATATTGTACTGGGAAAAACACTGCCTGTCATGGTATCCGTATCGTGTAACCCTTCATTTTGTCTTCATTTGCCAATACAGAGAGTCGGTGAGGGTGTGGGTTCGAATCCCGCTCTCGCCCTTTCTCCCAAGTTTGACTGGAAGATCAAACTGAAAATCTAGTCTTTCAGATGAGATGATAACCCAGGTCCCGTCTGCAGCACACACTTGGCACACTGAAAAAGAACCCAAGACAACGACAGTGTTGTCCTCTGGCAAAATTAGTTTAAAAGAAATCCACTCTGATAAAATCAAATATACAAGCATGCTCTCAAGGCCTGACAAGCGCGTTGGGTTATGCTGCTGTCAGGCATCTGCCTAGCAAATGTGGTGTAGCGTATATGGATTTGTCCCAACGCAATGACGCTTCCTTGAGAAACTGAAACTTCATGTTGTCGCATCGTATCGTATCGTATCGCATCGCATCGTATCGTATCGTATCGTATCGTATCGTATCGTATCGCATCGTATCGTATCGTATCGCATCGTATCGTATCGCATCGCATCGTATCGTATCGCATCGTATCGTATCGTATCGTATCGCATCGTATCGCATCGCATCGTATCGTATCGTATCGTATCGCATCGTATCGTATCGCATCGCATCGTATCGTATCGCATCGTATCGTATCGCATCGTATCGCATCGCATCGCATCGCGTCGTGCCGAACGTATGGAGAAAGTGTTGCCTACCGTATTGTATCGTTTGGACATGGCGTCGTTACCCTTTGTCGGATCGCGTCATATCCACGAACATTGCGTCGCATCGTGTCGCTGTGTATCGTGTCGTCTTATGTAGCATCATATCGTATGGCATGGATATCATTTCGTTTTATGTAGCATCATATCGTATGGCATGGATATCATTTCGTTTTATGTAGCATCATATCGTATGGCATGGATATCATTTCGTTTTATGTAGCATCATATCGTATGGCATGGATATCATGTCGTCTTATGTAGCATCATATCGTATGGCATGGATATCATGTCGCCTCCAGTCTTGTCGTATCGTATATCGTAAGGATATTGTGTCGCATGTCATCTTGTCGTGTCCTATCACTTTGTATCACATCACATCGTGTTGTATAGACATCAAGTCGCACACCTTCTAGTCATAATGTATCGTGTAGTATCATATCGTATGGAAATCATATCGTGTTGTATAGACATCAAGTCGCACACCTTCTTGTCATAATGTATTGTGTAGTATCATATCGTATGGAAATCATATCGTGTTGTATAGACATCAAGTCGCACACCTTCTAGTCATAATGTATCGTGTAGTATCATATCGTATGGAAATCATATCGTGTTGTATAGACATTAAGTCGCACACCTTCTTGTCATAATGTATTGTGTAGTATCATATCGTATGGAAATCATATCGTGTTGTATAGACATCAAGTCGCACACTGTCTTGTCATCATGTATTGTGTGGTTTCATATCGTATGGAAATCGCGCCGCTTGCCATTTACCGTAACGTATCGTATGGATATCGTGCTGCCTGCCATCTCATCGTATCGTATCGTAAATGAATAGCACATTAAAAAATCGAAGTACTGCATATCACTGAAGCATCATCTTCCACACTTCCATAGCCATCATGACGCACAGACCTACCTTGATTCCCACAGCTGGACCTTGTCATAGTGTCTTGTCACTCTAAATTGCTGATTTGTTCATGGCTTTGTTTGGCTTTTCAATAGCTGCCACGAAACTCATTCAAATCCAGCAACTTTTGCTTGCATTATATAGTATCACCACATACACACACGCACATACACGCATAAATACGCACGCACGTACACATGCACGCACGTAGGTATGTACGCGCACACACACGCGCGCGCACGCACACACACGAGTGGGTAGCGTCAATCGATTCTGGGAGCGTTTTGTTTTGATCACGTCTGTGAACTGAGGAAATGCGTTTTCCTCACAAAATAGTGAATTTATGTTCTCTTGTGAATGCCCTTGACAGTGTTTTTGCAATGCAATGTTTTCTTTTCTTCTTTTCCATTAAAACTTACATAATACATTGCATGCTCTTCTGATGGACCTCTATTGGCGGTGTGGCTCCAGGAAATGCCCACGTACACACGCTGGTTTTGATATGGTATGTCGCCCTTCAATGCATGCAATGTAATCTATTCTGTTGTTGTCAACGCCACGGGCTACCTTGTGAGAGGTGTCAGTTTGGTAGCTGTAGCACTAGTCGTAGCAGCAGCAGCAGTAGTAGCACTTGTAGTAGTCGTAGTTTCATCAGTCGTGTCTGACTGACCGTCAGAACAGCAGGGGAGGCAACTGCTGTCCCGACTATCTGGGCCAGACTGTGACACAGCGGAGGGTGTCTTGCCCAAGTTACATCCCCACTCTCTCTCTGCCAAGGCTTTATGGCAGTCGGCGTTAGGGTGGTTCCCAAAGGAGTGGTGATGTGAACGCTGTTCATCCGGACGATACATGTGTGCAGCATGCTTTTAGCGCTCGTAAAAGAACCCATGGCAAGAAAAGGGTTGTCCATGGCTAAATTCTGGAGAAAAAATCTCCTTTGAAAGGAAAACATATACACCTACAGGCTCAAGAAGAACCCACCGGAAAAGGCGGCGATGCGCTCTCCCCGGGGAGAGCAGCGCAAAGCTTCCACCTAGAAATGCACTGTGACAAAAGACCAGCAGGACACAACACAAAACACTGCAACAGTCAACAGAGTCCCACACTGACGGCAGAGAGCACTGGAGGGGGAGGTGGGGTCACACACTGTTCCGTTCTGGCAGTGGGTGGAGGGGTGGCCAGTACACTCTTCGCCAGCCTTCAGTCCTGCACACACACACACACACACACACACACACACACACACACAAACAAACAAACAAACACACACACACACACACACACACACACACACATACACACAGAATTCAGAATGGAGTTGCTTAATCATGTAGAGACATCTTGAAAATGAATGTAGTTTGGACAGCATGTATGAAAAACCACCATTTAGTGTTAATGCGTTATTCGGATTCTTCTAGCAGTCAGAGCGGCGGGAGATTATGACGTGTGACCATCCATGCTGATTTGATTCAGCATTTCGTGTGAATATCAATTTCTTACAACTAGAACTGTTCCTCGCCAACAATAAACGATATGCGCGTGCTGAGAATGTGTGTGTGTGTGTGTGTGTGTGTGTGTGTTTCTGCGTCGTGTCTGTGTGTATCTGTGTATGTGTGTGCATGTGCGTGGTGCGTGCGTGTTTGCACGTGTACACGTGTGTGTGTGTGTGTGTGTGTGTGCAGAGGGGGTGGTGGGAGTAGCGAAGGGGTTTTGTGTGTTATGTGTCTGTCCGTGTGTTGAAAGTGCGTGCGTATGTGTAAGTGAGCACTTGAATTTTATTTTCACAATACTTCATCTTTATTGAATCAAAGGCCTCTCTCTTTCTCTCTCTCTCTGTCTTTTTTTCTTTCTTTCTTTTTTTTAGGGGGCGGGGGGTTCTTTCTTTTTATCTTTTTAATTTTTATTTATTTTATGTGTGTGTAAACGCGCGCGCGCGCGCGCGCGTGTGTGTGTGTGTGTGTTCATGCTTTTTTGGGGTGGGTAATGGCTTGTGGGTGTGTGTGTGGGGGGGGTATAATGGCTGTGAATGGTGGAATAATGGCAAAATGCTGATGTATTTTGATTGTGTTTTTATTTTTATTCATTTTGCTCATTTTCGCTTCAGCTTTATTCCCTCTTTTTGGCGAGTGCTGGATGTAAAAAAAAAAAGCATGTTAACTGTTTATCTATTACCCTCGATAATGAAGATTTTGTCTTGTCTTGTCTCTGTGCACATATTTCAATGCAACCATGCGCATTACCTCTGTCACCGAAAATGGAGAAAATGCTGTGCATGTCGACAAGGATTTCCAATGGTACATGGAAAGAAAATACACTGAGAGCATGGAATACTCGAGATGTGGGCGAACTGGTCTTTTTTTTAAACCTGTGCTATTCCAGTCAACCCTTTAAGCATATTTTGATTTCTGCTTGTCCAATTTTAAGAGGAAGTGGCGGCTAGCCACTGTAAACATCTTTTGATGTGGACTAGGCAAAAGCAGCGTGATTTCATTGGATTCGGCTTGATCTGCTGTGGTCTGTACTTGGCGGAATCAGTCAGCTGTTGGGATTGTGATCCACAGTTCAGCAGTGAACGGGGTTCGAGGCTCAGCTTCGGCATTATGTTGTGTCCCTGGGAAAACAACAACACTTCACTCCACTCAAGTGTGAATCGGTACACAACACTCAGATCCACTGTCAGCCTTCCCAAGCCAAGCCCTAGACACAGAGGCACAAAATACACAGATCCACTGTCAGCCTTCCCAAGGCAAGCCCTAGACACAGTGGTACAAAATACACAGATCCACTGTCAGCCTTCCCAAGCCAAGCCCTAGACACAGAGGCACAAAATACACAGATCCACTGTCAGCCTTCCCAAGCCAAGCCCTAGACACAGTGGTACAAAATACACAGATCCACTGTCAGTCTTCCCAAGCCAAGCCCTTGACACAGTGGTACAAAATACACAGATCCACTGTCAGCCTTCCCAAGCCAAGCCCATGACACAGTGAAACAGAATACGAACGCCCAGTGGCTGCAAAAGACTATGAGACCTTAAACCGTTCACGAACTGTTTGTACTCACGACAGAGGTCATTCTCACACAGAAAAGTGACTGTACTCACGACAGAAGTCATCCTCACACAGAAAAGTGACTGTACTCACGACAGAAGTCATCCTCACACACAGAAAAGTGACTGTACTCACGACAGAGGTCATTCTCACACAGAAAAGTGACTGTACTCACGACAGAAGTCATCGTCACACAGAAAAGTGACTGTACTCACGACAGAAGTCATCGTCACACACAGAAAAGTGACTGTACTCACGACAGAAGTCATCCTCACACAGAAAAGTGAATGTACTCACGACAGAAGTCATCCTCACACACAGAAAAGTGACTGTACTCACGACAGAAGTCATCCTCACACACAGAAAAGTGACTGTACTCACGACAGAAGTCATCGTCACACACAGAAAAGTGACTGTACTCACGACAGAAGTCATCCTCACACACAGAAAAGTGACTGTACTCACGACAGAAGTCATCCTCACACACAGAAAAGTGACTGTACTCACGACAGAAGTCATCCTCACACAGAAAAGTGACTGTACTCACGACAGAAGTCATCCTCACACAGAAAAGTGACTGTACTCACGACAGAAGTCATCCTCACACAGAAAAGTGACTGTACTCACGACAGAAGTCATCCTCACACACAGAAAAGTGACTGTACTCACGACAGAAGTCATCCTCACACAGAAAAGTGACTGTACTCACGACAGAAGTCATCCTCACACAGAAAAGTGACTGTACTCACGACAGAAGTCATCCTCACACACAGAAAAGTGACTGTACTCACGACAGAAGTCATCCTCACACACAGAAAAGTGACTGTACTCACGACAGAAGTCATCCTCACACACAGAAAAGTGACTGTACTCACGACAGAGGTCATTCCCCCACACAGAAAAGTGACTGTACTCACGACAGAAGTCATCCTCACACACAGAAAAGTGACTGTACTCACGACAGAAGTCATCGTCACACACAGAAAAGTGACTGTACTCACGACAGAAGTCATCCTCACACAGAAAAGTGACTGTACTCACGACAGAAGTCATCCTCACACACAGAAAAGTGACTGTACTCACGACAGAAGTCATCCTCACACACAGAAAAGTGACTGTACTCACGACAGAAGTCATCCTCACACAGAAAAGTGACTGTACTCACGACAGAAGTCATCCTCACACAGAGAAAAGTGACTGTACTCACGACAGAAGTCATCCTCACACACAGAAAAGTGACTGTACTCACGACAGAAGTCATCCTCACACAGAAAAGTGACTGTACTCACGACAGAAGTCATCCTCACACACAGAAAAGTGACTGTACTCACGACAGAAGTCATCCTCACACACAGAAAAGTGACTGTACTCACGACAGAAGTCATCCTCACACACAGAAAACTTGCTGCACAGGTCGCTGTTTCCTGTACATTCCATACCGCCCGTCTTTCCTGAAAGATCGAAACATGAGTTCACACACAGACACACAGACATACACACACAGGCGCTCGCGCGTGCACACATGCACACACAACACCACACACACACACACACACACACACACACACACACACACACACACACACACAAAGAGAGAGAGAGAGATACGGATACGGATGTTTTATTCATATAAAGGCCATTGCCCCTCATGAAGGGGTACAATACATAAACAAGCACAGCCACTGAAGAAAATCATGATGTTGCAACAGATCTGAAATGCAATGCCTTGTACAAGAGAGAGAGAGAGAGAGAGAGAGAGAGAGAGAGAGAGAGAGAGAGAGAGAGAGAGAGAGAGAGAGAGAGATTCGCTATCGAATCTATTACTGTTCGTTTACTTGCGAGCTTGTTTCGTGATTGGATGGCTGACTGGTTGGTTGGTTAATTGGTTGTTACGGTTAAAAACTTGTCGTATGTCGGGAACTTTTAAATGATGTAATGTGTCACTACACACTGCAGAATGGACAGGAAACCCATTTGCACAGATCCAGGCTGACACACAACACTGCAGAATGGACAGGAAACCCATTTGCACAGATCCAGGCTGACACACAACACTGCAGAATGGACAGGAAACCCATTTGCACAGACCCTGGCTGACACACAACACTGCAGAATGGACAGGAAACCCATTTGCACAGATCCAGGCTGACACACAACACTGCAGAATGGACAGGAAACCCATTTGCACAGACCCTGGCTGACACACAACACTGCAGAATGGACAGGAAAACCATTTGCACAGACCCTGGCTGACACACAACACTGCAGAATGGACAGGAAAACCATTTGCACAGACCCTGGCTGACACACAACACTGCAGAATGGACAGGAAAACCATTTGCACAGACCCTGGCTGACACACAACACTGCAGAATGGACAGGAAAACCATTTGCACAGACCCTGGCTGACACACAACACTGCAGAATGGACAGGAAAACCATTTGCACAGACCCTGGCTGATGTTTATGGCAACCCACCGACCTGGAGGAAATTGATGAACAGTTCTGTGCGACGCTCTAATGACTTCTCAGAGGCCAGGGGGGAAGAAGAAGACGAACAAGAAGAAGACGAACAAGAAGAAGAAGAAGAAGAAGAAAAGAGCCTATGTGGATCACTCCATGCACACTGACGCCTCATGGCTATCTGGATCACTCCATGCACATTGACGCCTCATGGCAGCTGAAAGCCCCAAAGATGGAGGTGTCCTTGTGGTAACGCGCCTGACTACCAAACGAATGTCGATGGGTTTGAGTACCATGTACGGACCAGAAATTTTGTACTCTGCACAATCCCTCCACTAAACCTTGAGTGATGGCATGGGCGCTAGTCTTTCGAATGAGCTGATAAACGAAGTGGGTTGTGACTTTTCCCTGCCATGGTGGTGAACGCCACTTAGATATGATTGGTGTTTGTGGATCACGTGCCATAGTGGGTGATATTTCACTGTCATGATGGAGAACACCACTTAGCTATCATTGATGGATCACGTGCCATAGTGGGTGATATTTCACTGTCATGATGGAGAACACCACTTAGCTATGACTGATGGATCACCTGCCATAGTGGGTGATATTTCACTGTCATGATGAAGAACACCACTTAGCTATGACTGATGGATCACGTGCCATAGTGGGTGATATTTCACTGTCATGATGGAGAACACCACTTAGCTATGACTGATGGATCACGTGCCATAGTGGGTGATATTTCACTGTCATGATGGAGAACACCACTTAGCTATGACTGATGGATCACGTGCCATAGTGGGTGATATTTCACTGTCATGATGGAGAACACCACTTAGCTATCATTGATGGATCACGTGCCATAGTGGGTGATATTTCACTGTCATGATGAAGAACACCACTTAGCTATGACTGGTGGATCACGTGCCATAGTGGGTGATATTTCACTGTCATGATGGAGAACACCACTTAGCTATGACTGATGGATCACGTGCCATAGTGGGTGATATTTCACTGTCATGATGGAGAACACCACTTAGCTATGACTGATGGATCACGTGCCATAGTGGGTGATATTTCACTGTCATGATGAAGAACACCACTTAGCTATGACTGGTGGATCACCTGCCATAGTGGGTGATATTTCACTGTCATAATGGTGAACACCACTTAGCTATGACTGGTGGACCACGTGCCATAGTGGGTGATATTTCACTGTCATGATGGAGAACACCACTTAGCTATGACTGGTGGATCACGTGCCATAGTGGGTGATATTTCACTGTCATGATGAAGAACACCACTTAGCTATGACTGATGGATCACGTGCCATAGTGGGTGATATTTCACTGTCATGATGGAGAACACCACTTAGCTATGACTGGTGGATCACGTGCCATAGTGGGTGATATTTCACTGTCATGATGAAGAACACCACTTAGCTATGACTGATGGATCACTTGCCATAGTGGGTGATATTTCACTGGCAGTGTCGGGAAAGCTGAGGAGTCTGTCACGGCTCGTGGCGTTTATTTGTGCACGTGATCGTGTTTTCCTCTCCCTTCCCCCTCTCCCTTTCTCCCTCCTTCTCTCTCCCTCTTCTCCCACTCTCTTTTTTCTCCGTCGTTCTCTTGTGTGCTCAGTTCAACGCTGAACTGATGCACGTGAAATGTATGTGATGTATGTCTGGCATGTTATTCCTTCTCGTCCTGAACTCTTGAGATGAGTTCGTAAATGACATCATTGGGAAGGAAAATTTTCGCTTTGCTTTCGGAGCCGAGCATTGGCAGGAGACGAGACGGGTCGCCGAGCCAGCAAGCGAGCTGTTGGGTGCCCTATTGAACGGTTGTGGGGTTCGATTCCTGTGTGACCCCTTTCTTCTTCTGTGTGGGTCTGTGTTCTGTGTTTTTCTCCTGGGCCAGTGGTGTGCCCTGTTTTCTGGTGACAGGTGACAGAGAAGTTGTATAGTTAGTTTGTCCTCGTGGTGTTAGTGTTGTAACTTGTGACATTTGTTGGCATTGTGGGATTTAGGCTTTGGGTGTGTATAAGGTTGAGAGAGGTGTTTTAACGGAAATCTTTTAAATCAAGTAGTCTTTTATTTCTAGACATTTGGGGAGGAACTGATAAGGTTGTGTTAAGTGTGTGTTGTTTTGACATGTATTCAGCTCGAGTTATTGTTTCAAATTTATCTTCTTTACAATGAAAACTGTCTTAATTTTCCCAAACATTTTTGTGTCGTGTTGGAAATGTAATTATTCGGAGATTGTAATTTGGCCTCATTGAGTTTTGTTTCTTAGTTCGAAACTAGCATGATAAATACCGACAAATTGTCATTTTGGGTGATCGTCTCTTTCGGATTATGTGCGGGTTTAACTCCTTCATTATTGGAGAAACAATAATGGGCGGTTCCTGTACTTTTTGGCGTTGGTTGCTTTTGTGTGAAAGTGGCTGTATATGATATGATATCCACATACTCCTCAAATTAGCGTAATGTGTATTGCTTAGGGAAGGGGGGGGGTATTCTTTTGTAAAAGAGCACAGTCTCCAGAGACATAGGAGTCTGTTACAGATTTGGAGTGGAGTGATGGCCTAGAGGTAACGCGTCCGCCTAGGAAGCGAAAGAATCTGAGCGCGCTGGTTCAAGTCACAGCTCAGCCGCCGATATTTTCTCCCCCTCCATTAGACCTTGAGTGGTGGTCTGGACGCTTGTCATTCGGATGAGACGATGAACCGAGGTCGCATGTGCAGCATGCACTTAGTGCACGTAAAAGAGCCCACGGCAACAAAAGGGTTGTTCCTGGCAAAATTCTGTAGAAAAAACCACTTTGATAGGAAAAGCAAATCTGCACACAGGAAAAAAAGAAAAAAATGGGTGGTGGTGTAGTATAGTGACGCGCTGTCCCTGAGGAGAGCAGCCCGAATTTCACAAAGAGAAATATTTGTCATAAAAAGAAATACAAATACAAATTCAAACAAATACAAATTTTTCCTGTGGTTTTTCCTGTGAGTTTTAACCGTCTGCCATCACCCCAACGGAACTCCAGGATTCGTCCCTGCAGTGGTCTTCATTCCCATTCAGCCCTGTCCGTCCCAAATTCCCTCACTCCCACTCCTTTCCCCGACCTCCATATTTCCAACGTCCTCACCCACAGTCCCTCATCCCGTTCCACCCTCTCCGATTCTGCAGGCCTGCGACTTAAGCGAGTTCATTTTGACACTGGCCTTCAACGGACGAGCTTGAGTTTGGTTCAAGTGCTGACAAGTTCGCGCAGAACTGTGCTGCCGTTACTGAAGCCTGTGTCGTGGTTATGCTGCTATTATATGATTAAAGGAGAGTGTTGCAGTAGTTAAGGGGTTAAATTTGTGTCTGGACCCATGTTTTGAAGCGGAACTGCAGCAAAGCACAGAGCTGAACTTTTATGTCTTTGTGTTGTGTTGTTAGGATGATAGTCTCGGAAGGTGCGGGGGTACATGGGCAACCCCTTAAGGGTTGTGACAGATTCCATAGGGAACAAAGCTGCAGTCATATTAGTTCTCTCGCACAGACACAATTGAACTGGCCCCCAGTTGCAATCTCAGAAGGATTTTCACTTCACATTTCCTTTTTTCAGCAAACTTCTTTTCAAATAACATTAGGTTGTTTACTTCTTACCTGCACTTTTCTTCCACTAATTTGTAGAAAACAAAATCAGATAGATAAAATGGCGCTGCACTGTGCCACTAATCCCAAATCCCCAAACTATTTATTTCAGAAGACTACAAAAGCACGAAACCATAAAAACTGCAACATAAAAGACTAAAAAGTGATTCTTTTTTATGCTACAAAGCTACAAAATGTTCAGACGAAATCAAAGAAAACGCCACTACATACTGCAGGTTTTGGAGGCAGGGGCAGTTTGGTTTGTCTCACAGATGGTACCGGTGATACAGTCTTCATCACTGTTGCACTGTCCGCCTGCGTCCTTTGCTGTTCAAATTAAAAAAAACACCGTTCAAAAAGAAAGAAATTCTACCTTCTGAGGGGGCGCCACCTGACAATCAGCGCATGAGTGGTTGCGGTCTTGCAGTCAGTCGGCGCCCAGTTTGTCTCCTGACTAGTCACGTCACAGCTCGCGTCCAACAATTCGTCTGTTGTTGCCAGTGAAGGTACTGTCTCAGTTCTGTGTGTAGGTGGTGATACTCTGTCGTTTTGGATATTTGGTTTTGAGTTTGTAGGTTACTATCTTCGTATTTAAATTGGTGACCTCACCTCCTCCACATGCATTCTCAACATGGGCACCCCACAGGGATGTGTTCTATCCCCACTGTTGTACTCACTACTCACACATGACTGTGCAACTCAAAATGAATGTAACACCATGGTCAAGTTTGCCGACGATAAAAGGGCTGATTACGGACAGTGATGAGTCAAAATATAGGGAATAAGTACTGGAACTTGTCATCTGGTGTGATCAAAACAGCTTAGAACTTATCGTATCAAAATCCAAAGAATTAATTTTAGACTTCAGGAAGACCAGATCTGACCCCTTACCACTTGTCATTAAAGACAAGCAAGTAGAGATCATCAGCGAATTTAAATTTCTCGGACTGATCATTTCCAACGATTTGAAATGGGAGAAAAATACGGAAAAAATTGTTAAGAAAGCACAACAGCGCCTGTACTTTCTTCGGCGCCTCAAAAAGGTCGGAATTAAAAAAGAAATCATGGTTTTCTACCGAGCAGTCATTGAAAGGGTACTAACCTTCGCTGTTACTGTTTGGTACGGAAACATTTCCAAGGCAGAAGTTGCAGCCCTTAACAGAATTGTAAAAACTGCCACCAAGATTACCGGGGCTGATCTACCTTCTTTAGAAGGCATACATTATAAGCGGCTACTCAAAAAAAAGCAAAATCAATCAGCCAGGTCGAATCACATCCAGCTTTTGGGATTTTCGAGATGCTCCCCTCTGGTCGATGGAACAGAAGTAGAAGGACGAAAACTAGTCGCTTCGCCAATAGCTTTTTCCCCCAAAGCAGTCAATGCCCTGTAACTCGAGCAAATCCAGCATGATAAATAGAATTGCGCAATCAACAACCATCTAGTCATCAATCCCATCCACATGTAATATACAGCTTCTGTTCAAACGTGTGTGTGTGTGTGTTTGTGTGTGTGTTTGCGTGTGTGTGTATGAGAGAGACAGAGGTGTGTGTGCGTGTGTGTGTGTGCAGTGCATGCATGTGTGAGTATGTACAAGTTTTTATATTGATATGCACTTGTATGTATCCTAATTTCTACTGTATCTGTGTTTGTGTAATTACTATCCCCCCCCACCACCCCCACCCCGCCCACCAATAATCCTTGTGACCCGGGTACACTTGGTAATAAAGACATATTCTATTCTATTTTCAACCTGTTTCTTCTTCTTCTTCTCTCTCTCTCTCTCTCTCTCTCTCTCTCTTCCTTCCTCTGTGCTTTGTGATCAGCACACAACTCTCCCGCATCCCTCTCCCCCCCCCCTTCCCCGTCAAACAAAGCAAAAGAAGACACAGCAGAGGGTGGTGCACTCGTCAGTGCCAGAAGCATTCCCAGAAAGCAGACTACGTTGGTGGTTCTGCGTATGATAACCATACATTTATGTCAGTCGGCGCTGCTGAGTGACAGCTGACAGTGGCACTTACAGCACGACAGCCAGTTGCGGTCCAGTTTGAACGCGGACTGGTCACATATACACATAATCGAAACGCAATGTAACTTCGGATTCGCTGAGCACGGACATTCTCCTCCCGGTACTCCTGGCACGGGAGCTAGAGAACAAATGATAAAGAAAGATTAAAAATAAATGAAAATGAATAGAATTATCCAATATCTCTCTCTCTGTTTTGCACAACTATGTTTGTGTTGGCAAGGATTTTGTACTGCATGAGGGAATGTGTGCATGTGGGTAGGAAGGGCATGGTGAAATTGTGTCCAAGCGTTTGTGTTCAAGTGTGTGTGTGTGTGTGTGTGTGTGTGTGTGTGTGTGTGTGTGAAACAGAAATGCAGTTGTGTATTTCTTATCACAATGTTCTTGTGTGTGTGTGTGTATATATATATATATATATATATATATATATATATATATATATGCATTTTGTTGTTGCTTTTCATCTGCGTAATTATTCTTCTTCTCTCTCTCTCTCTCTCTCTCTCTCCCTCTCTCCCCCCTATATTTTTTCTTCTTTTTTTTTTAATTGATGGCTTGATGTAAAAAGGCAATTGTTGCTTATTCAATTTACTATCATGAAATAAAATCTTGACCTGACTACATGACTCTCCTCTCTCCCCCCCATACCCCTTCTCTCTCTCTCACTTTATCACTGTGTCTGCCTCTCTTGCTTTCTCTCTCCCTCTGTGTGTGTGTGTGTGTGTCTGTCTGTGTGGGTACCTACCACAGGTGTCGTTGGCAGCTGTGGAGTTGTGACAGACACACACCCCGCCCTGACACACCGCCCCATGCACGCAGTCAAGGGTCCTGCCGCACTGGGCACCAGGCAGCCGACCTGCCGTCACAGGGAGCAGTCAGCGCTAGTCAGTGGGTGGGTGGGTGGGCGGGTAGATGGGTAGGTAGATGGGTAGGTGGTTGTGTGGGTGGATAGATGAGTGAGTTGTGGGTGGGTGGGTGGGTGTGTTGGTAGGTAGGGGTGTTTGGTGGGTGGGTGGGTGTGAGAGTGTGAGGTTGTGTGTAGGCGGGTAGATGGGTGGGTAGATGAGTGGGTTGTGGGTGCGTGGTGGGTGTGTTGGTAGGTAGGGGTGTTTGGTGGGTGTGTGGATGGAGGTGTGTATGGGGAGGGGGGGTTGGTGTGTGTGTGGTAAGGGCTTTGTGTGGACGTGTGGGTGGGTGGGTGGGTGAGTTGGTAGGTGGGTTGTTTGAGTGGATGGGTGTGTGTGTGTTGGGGGGGGGGGTGGTTGGATGGGGTGTGTGTGTGGATGGGTGCGTGGTGGTTGGATGGATGGATGGATGTGTGGGTGGAGGTGTGTATGGGGAGGGGGGGTTGGTGTGTGGGTGGGTAGATGGGTGGGTGGGTGGATGTGTGTGTGGTAAGGGCTTTGTGTGGACGTGTGGGTGGGTGTGTGGGTAGATGGATGGGTGTGTGGGTGGATGGGTGGGAAAGTGGGTGGGTGTGTGAGTGGATGGGTGTGTGTGTAGATAGGTGGGCGTGTTGTTGGGTGGGTGTGTGGGTGGTGGGTGTGTATTGTTGTTTGTGTGGGTGGGTGTGTGGGTGGAAGGGTATGTGTGTGTGTGCGTGGATGGATGGATGGGTGGGTGGGTGGGTGGGTGGATGTGTGAGTGAATGGATGTGCGTGTGGGGGGAGGGGGGGTGGTGGATGGATGTGTTGTGTGGGTGGGTTGGTGGGGTGTGGAATGATGGATGGATGTGTGGGTGTGTGAGTATATGTGTAGGTGGATGGGTGGGTGGGTGTATGTGTGGGTGGATGTGTGAGTGGAAGGGTCGGTGGGTATGTGTGGGGGGGGGGGGGGGTGTGGGTAGGTGGGTGAGTGTGGGTGGGTGTGTGGGTGGGTAGATGGGTGGGTGGGTGTGTGTGTGGGTGTGTGTGGGTGGGTGGGTGTTTGTGTGGACATGTGGGTGTGTGTGTGGGCGGATGGGTGGGTTTGTGGGTGGATGTGTGAATGGATGCGTGTGTGTGGAGGGTGGGGGTGTGGGGGGGGGAGGATGGGGGTGTGGGGGGATGGGTGTGTAGGTGTGTGGGTGGGTGGATGGATAAATGGGTGGCCGGGTGTGTGGGTGGGTGGATGGATAGATGCGTGTATTGATGGATGGATGGGTGGATGTGTTGATGGGTGGGTGGGTGGGTGTATTGATGGATGGGTGGGTGTACTGATGATTGATGGATGGGTGTGTTGATGGATGGGTGGGTGTATTGATGGATGGGTGGGTGTATTGATGGATGAGTGGGTGTAATGATGGATGGGTGGGTGTTTTGATGGGTGGGTGGCTGGGTGTATTGATGGATGGGTGGGGGTGTGTATTGATGGATGGATGGGTGTGTTGATGGATCGGTGGGTGGGTGTATTGATGGATGGATGGGTGTGTTGATGGATGGGTGGGTGGGTGTGTTGATGGATGGGTGGGTGGGTGTGTTGATGGATGGGTGGGTGGGTGTATTGATGGATGGATGGGTGTGTTGATGGATGGGTGGGTGGGTGTATTGATGGATGGATGGGTGTGTTGATGGATGGGTGGGTGTGTGTATTGATGGATGGATGGGTGTGTTGATGGATGGGTGGGTGGGTGTATTGATGGATGGGTGGGTGTATTGATGGATGGGTGGGTGTGTTGATGGATGGGTGGGTGGGTGTGTTGATGGATGGGTGGGTGTACTGATGGATGGGTGGGTGTGTTGATGGATGGGTGGGTGTATTGATGGATGGATGGGTGTATTGATGGATGGGTGGGTGGGTGTATTGATGGATGGATGGGTGGGTGTATTGATGGATGGGTGGGTGTATTGATGGATGGGTGGGTGGGTGTATTGATGGATGGATGGGTGTGTTTATGGATGGGTGGGTGGGTGTATTGATGGATGGGTGGGTGTATTGATGGGTGGGTGGGTGTATTGATGGATGGGTGGGTGGGTGTGTTGATGGATGGGTGGGTGGGTGTATTGATGGATGGATGGATGTATTGATGGACGGGTGGGGGGTTGTATTGATGGATAGATGGGTGTGTTGATGGATGGGTGGGTGGGTGTATATGATGGATGGATGGGTGTATTGATGGGTATGTGGGGGAGGAGTACGGGGGGGGGGTGACCTACCATCTCACTATCCCTTTTCTCTGTCTGTTCTCTCACTCTCCCTTCCCTCTCTCTGTCCTCTCACTATCCCTTCCCTCTTTCTGTCCTACCATCTCACTCTCCCTTCCCTCTTTCCTACCATCTCACTGTCCCTTCCCTCTCTCTGTCCTACCATCTCACTCTCCCTTCCCTCTCTCTGTCCTACCATCTCACTCTCCCTTCCCTCTCTCTGTCCTACCATCTCACTCTCCCTTCCCTCTCTTTCCTACCATCTCACTGTCCCTTCCCTCTCTCTGTCCTACCATCTCACTCTCCCTTCCCTCTCTCTGTCCTACCATCTCACTCTCCCTTCCCTCTCTCTCTCCTACCATCTCACCCTCCCTTCCCTCTCTCTGTCCTACCATCTCACTGTCCCTTCCCTCTCTCTGTCCTACCATCTCACTCTCCCTTCCCTCTCTCTGTCCTACCATCTCACTGTCCCTTCCCTCTCTCTGTCCTACCATCTCACTGTCCCTTCCCTCTCTCTGTCCTACCATCTCACTCTCTTCCCTCTCTCTGTCCTACCATCTCACTCTCCCTTCCCTCTCTCTGTCCTACCATCTCACTGTCCCTTCCCTCTCTCTGTCCTACCATCTCACTCTCCCTTCCCTCTCTCTGTCCTACCATCTCACTGTCCCTTCCCTCTCTCTGTCCTACCATCTCACTCTCTTCCCTCTCTCTGTCCTACCATCTCACTGTCCCTTCCCTCTCTCTGTCCTACCATCTCACTGTCCCTTCCCTCTCTCTGTCCTACCATCTCACTGTCCCTTCCCTCTCTCTGTCCTACCATCTCACTCTCTTCCCTCTCTCTGTCCTACCATCTCACTGTCCCTTCCCTCTCTCTGTCCTACCATCTCACTGTCCCTTCCCTCTCTCTGTCCTACCATCTCACTGTCTCTTCCCTCTCTCTGTCCTACCATCTCACTCTCTTCCCTCTCTCTGTCCTACCATCTCACTCTCTTCCCCCTCTCTGTCCTACCATCTCACTCTCTTCCCCCTCTCTGTCCTACCATCTCACTCTCCCTTCCCTCTCTCTGTCCTGCCATCTCACTCTCCCTTCCCTCTCTCTGTCCTACCATCTCACTCTCTTCCCCCTCTCTGTCCTACCATCTCACTGTCCCTTCCCTCTCTCTGTCCTACCATCTCACTGTCCCTTCCCTCTCTCTGTCCTACCATCTCACTCTCTCTTCCCTCTCTCTGTCCTACCATCTCACTGTCCCTTCCCTCTCTCTGTCCTACCATCTCACTGTCCCTTCCCTCTCTCTGTCCTACCATCTCACTGTCCCTTCCCTCTCTCTGTCCTACCATCTCACTCTCCCTTCCCTCTCTCTGTCCTACCATCTCACTGTCCCTTCCCTCTCTCTGTCCTACCATCTCACTCTCCCTTCCCTCTCTCTGTCCTACCATCTCACTGTCCCTTCCCTCTCTCTGTCCTACCATCTCACTCTCTTCCCTCTCTCTGTCCTACCATCTCACTCTCCCTTCCCTCTCTCTGTCCTACCATCTCACTGTCCCTTCCCTCTCTCTGTCCTACCATCTCACTCTCCCTTCCCTCTCTCTGTCCTACCATCTCACTGTCCCTTCCCTCTCTCTGTCCTACCATCTCACTGTCCCTTCCCTCTCTCTGTCCTACCATCTCACTCTCTTCCCTCTCTCTGTCCTACCATCTCACTGTCCCTTCCCTCTCTCTGTCCTACCATCTCACTGTCCCTTCCCTCTCTCTGTCCTACCATCTCACTGTCCCTTCCCTCTCTCTGTCCTACCATCTCACTCTCTTCCCTCTCTCTGTCCTACCATCTCACTGTCCCTTCCCTCTCTCTGTCCTCTCACCCTCCCTTCCCTCTCTCTGTCCTCTCACTCTCCCTTGCCGCCACTTTCTGGCCTCTCTATGTCTTTATCTATGTACTTTTTTGCTCGTCTACTTTTTATTTGTTATATTTTTATTTTTCTTTGGGGCAGGATTAAAACGCATCAGTTGTGCTTATCCTTTGGGTTTTTTCCCCCACAAAAAGATTGCTCCTTCGTTCTCTGTCACTCGGCACAAAGCACTCCCCTGCCTACCATGGGGAGGCCCTCGCTCCTCCTCCAGCCTCCATCCACCCCCACCCCCACCCCCACCCCACTGTCCGGCCCTCACTCCTCCTCCAGCCTCCATCCACCCCCACCCCCACCCCACTGTCCGGCCCTCGCTCCTCCTCCAGCCTCCATCCACCCCCACCCCCACCCCACTGTCCGGCCCTCGC
>NC_134893.1:1973216-1978216 GCF_041734735.1 Babylonia areolata
GTAGAATGACGACATGCTGGGCCTCTTAATGGGCACTGTATACTTGTAGAATGACATGCTGGGCCTCTTAACGGACACTGTATACTTGTAGAATGACATGCTGGGCCTCTTAAAGGACACTGTATACTTGTAGAATGACGACATGCTGGGCCTCTTAACGGACACTGTATACTTGTAGAATGACGACATGCTGGGCCTCTTAACGGACACTGTATACTTGTAGAATGACGACATGCTGGGCCTCTTAACGGACACTGTATACTTGTAGAATGACGACATGCTGGGCCTCTTAACGGACACTGTATACTTGTAGAATGACGACATGCTGGGCCTCTTAACGGACACTGTATACTTGTAGAATGACGACATGCTGGGCCTCTTAACGGACACTGTATACTTGTAGAATGACGACATGCTGGGCCTCTTAACGGACACTGTATACTTGTAGAATGACGACATGCTGGGCCTCTTAACGGGGACTGTATACTTGTAGAATGACGACATGCTGGGCCTCTTAACGGACACTGTATACTTGTAGAATGACGACATGCTGGGCCTCTTAACGGACACTGTATACTTGTAGAATGACGACATGCTGGGCCTCATGCCTGAACACATCTCTGTGTCTGTCTCCCATGACTTTTAAGATTCCGTTCATAATTTATTTCAGAATTATTGGGAACTAGTAATATTCTCTCTCTCTCACTCCCCCCCTCTCTCTCTCTCTCTTTGACTCATTTCTCGCTTTGACTATCCTTTCATTCTAAATCAGAAGCTCACAATCCCTCCCCTTCCCCCCCACCCCCTTCTCTCTCTCTCTCTCTCTCTCTCTCTCTCTCTCTCTCTTGACATTGTATTCATGATGTTAGTCAATTACTTATGATATTTTGTGTACCTTAAATGCATGTCTGTACCTCCTTTACAAACACGCCGGTGGTCTTGCAGTAATCTCTCTCTCTCTCTCTCTCTCTGTGTGTGTGTGTGTGTGTGGGGGGGGGGGTGATCGGCCATGTGTATCTTCCTTACCAGCTAGCTTCCCCGTCACTTGAGAGTCACCGCGTACAGAATGCGATCAGGCAAAACAACAACAGAATAAGATGAGTCAATAGATGAATGCATGAATGAATGAATGAATGAAAATACAAATCTCTCTCTCTCTCTTCTCTCTCGCGCTCTTTCATACACGCACACACATACACACTCACAAACACACAAATGCACCACACACTCAAACACACAATCACAAGCGCACACACACACACACACACACACACACACACACACACACACAGAGAGAAAGAGAGAGAGAGAGAGAGAGAGAGAGAGGAGCAAAAGTGGGATTTCAACCCTTCAAAGACACCAACTTTGGGAGAGAGCCGTTGTTCATCATGACATTGTTCCTGTGTTGCACACACACACACATGGCAGCATCATCATCATCGTCACCATCATCATCATCGTCACCATTATCAAGGCATCATCGTCATCGTCACCACCATCATCATCGTCACCATCATCATCATCGTCACCACCATCATCATCGTCACCATCATCATCATCGTCACCATCATCAAGGCATCATCATCATCAAGGTATCATCGTCACCATTATCAAGGCATCATCATCATCGTCACCATCATCAAGGCATCATCATCATCGTCACCATTATCAAGGCATCATCGTCATCATCATCATCATCAAGGCATCATCATCATCGTCATCATCATCATCATCGTCACCATCATCAAGGCATCATCATCGTCACCATCATCACCATCATCAAGGCATCATCATCATCATCATCGTCACCATCATCAAGGCACCATCATTATCGTCACCATCATCATCACTGTCAACATGTCATCATTGCTATATCGAACTTATTGATCTTGGAGTCGGACTGATTTCGTGCACATCATTCTGAACACCGTGTTTATTTCTCTGTTTGTTGCCACCCCATACCCTCCCCCACCCCCTCCCCAAGAAGCCCCCACCCCTTCCCCCACCCCATACCCTCCCCCACCCCCTCCCCAAGAAGCCCCCACCCCTTCCCCCACCCCTTCCCCCACCCAATTTTTGAGGGGGGGGGGGGGTGTGATGAGTGGGAGGGCCTTTTTTTCTTTATTTTGTTATTGTCAATCCCCCATTCGGGCCTCATCATAGACTTCAACTCCCAAAAAATCTTCGTCATGATCAGATAAATTTCACTATTCTTGTATTGTATTGTATTGTATTGTATTGTATTGTATTGTATTGTACTGTATTGTATTGTATTGCCACAGCAGAGTGCTGTGTGTGACTAGGGATGCTCCCCGTGGGGCCAGCGACTGACCACAGTACAGTTCCAGAGTTTGTTCTCTTTTTTATCTGTCTGTATGTGGCGGAGTGTGTTTTTATTTATAGATCCAAGTGGATCATTCTATATAGTTTTGTCAGGGACAGTCCTGTTGCTGTTCTTTAACATGTGCTAAGTACATCCTGCACACGGGGCCTCGGTTCATCGTCGCATCCATATACCTGTCTTTTCAGCGTCATTGGTGATCAGGAATTCATTTTGGTCAGAGTAAATGTCAGAAAGACAGACAACTGCCAAATGAAAACAACTTCAGTTATTGTCAGGGCTAAGCCACACATCAATGGCTTATCGCACTTGCTATCATCTGGCAGATGGCTGTGTATGCTGACGTCATAGATAAAGTACGTGTCAAAGATTTTGTCTGGTCAAATGACGCTCGGTGAGTCAAGTAAATAGTGACGTTGGCTGTTGCACGGACACGACTATGTGGCCCAGTAAACAGTAAAGTGTTGCATGGACACGACTATGTGGCCCAGTAAACAGGAAAGTGTTGCATCGACACAACTATGTGACCCAGTAAACAGTAAAGTGTTGCATAGACACGACTATGTGGCCCAGTAAACAGGAAAGTGTTGCATAGACACGACTATGTGGCCCAGTAAACAGGAAAGTGTTGCATCGACACAACTATGTGACCCAGTAAACAGTAAAGTGTTGCATAGACACGACTATGTGGCCCAGTAAACAGGAAAGTGTTGCATAGACACGACTATGTGGCCCAGTAAACAGTAAAGTGTTGCATAGACACGACTATGTGGCCCAGTAAACAGGAAAGTGTTGCATAGACACGACTATGTGGCCCAGTAAACAGTAAGGTGTTGCATAGACACAACTATGTGGCCCAGTAAACAGTAAGGTGTTGCATAGACACGACTATGTGGCCCAGTAAACAGTAAGGTGTTGCATAGACACGACTATGTGGCCCAGTAAACAGTAAGGTGTTGCATAGACACAACTATGTGGCACAGTAAACAGTAAGGTGTTGCATAGACACAACTATGTGGCCCAGTAAACAGGAAAGTGTTGCATAGACACAACTATGTGGCCCAGTAAACAGTAAAGTGTTGCATAGACACAACTATGTGGCCCAGTAAACAGTAAGGTGTTGCATAGACACAACTATGTGACCCAGTAAACAGTAAGGTGTTGCACGGACACGACTATGTGGCCCAGTAAACAGTAAGGTGTTGCATAGACACAACTATGTGGCCCAGTAAACAGTAAGGTGTTGCATAGACACAACTATGTGGCCCAGTAAACAGTAACGTGTTGCATAGACACAACTATGTGGCCCAGTAAACAGTAAACTGTTGCTGCTGCATGGACACAACTATGTGGCCTAGTAAAGTGTTGCTGCTGCATGGACACAACTATGTGACCCAGTAAACTGTTGCTGTTGCATGGACACAACTTTGCTGCCCAGTAAACAGTAAACTGTTGCTGCTGCATGGACACAACTATGTGGCCTAGTAAACTGTTGCTGTTGCATGGACACACCTATGTGGCCCAGTAAACTGTTGCTGTTGCATGGACACAACTATGTGGCCCAGTAAACTATTGCTGTTGCATGGACACGACTATGTGACCCAGTAAACTATTGCTGTTGCATGGACACAACTATGTGGCCCAGTAAACTATTGCTGTTGCATGGACACAACTATGTGGCCCAGTAAACTATTGCTGTTGCATGGACACGACTATGTGGCCCAGTAAACTATTGCTGTTGCATGGACACAACTATGTGGCCCAGTAAACTATTGCTGTTGCATGGACCAACTATATGGCCCAGTAAACTATTGCTGTTGCATGGACACAACTATGTGGCTCACCCGCAACATACACCTGCACTTCGCACAGCCTGAGGGGTGGGGGCAGATTGTTGTTGCTGGACACGATGGAGGACACATTCTGCAGCACGGTGACGTAACGGCCCAGCAATGGCCACGTGCAGTTGAGTTGATGCCCGGATGACGTCAGGGTGTCGTTGACCTCTAGACACACCTCTTCAAGGTCGGCTGGCTGCACGGCCTGCTTATCGGGGTCGGCAAACATGTTGGAGGTCAGACCCTTGGCCACGCGGATTTGGAGCGGCTCCGCTGGGCTGTCTGAGAGGGGATGAAATGTGTGCACTTCAGCGAGTGTGTGTGTGTGTGTGTGTGTGTGTGTGTGTGTGTGTGTGTTGTCGGAGGGGAGTAAAAAGTCTGCACTTGCAGTTTCAGCCACGGTTTGCGGTTCAGTGTGTGTGTGTGTGTGTGTGTGTGTGTGTGTGTGTGTGTGTGTGTCTGAGGGGAGTTAAACGTCTGCACTTGCAGTTTCAGTTTGCGGTTCAGTGTGTGTGTGTGTGTGTGTGTGTGTGTGTGTGTGTGTGTGTATGAGGGGGGTAAAAAGTCTGCACTTGCAGTTTCAGTTTGCGGTTCAATGTGTGTGTGTGTGTGTGTGTGTGAGTGTGTGTGTGTGTGTGTGAGTGTGTGTGTGTGTGTGAGTGTGTGAGTGTGTGTGTGTGTGTGTGTGAGTGTGTGTGTGTGTGTGTGTGTGTGTGTGTGTGTGTGTGTGTGTGTGTGTGTGTGTGTCTGAGGGGGGTAAAAAGTCTGCACTTGCAGTTTCAGCCACGGTTTGCGGTACAGTGTGTGTGTGTGTGTGTGTG
>NC_134893.1:1983216-2000716 GCF_041734735.1 Babylonia areolata
GAATAACACGGGATCTTTTGTTCGTATCCTTTTTGTTGACTTCTCTTCTGCTTTTAACACAATACAACCTCATCTCCTTGCCCTCAAACTGCTAGGCATGGATGTTGATCCGAAGCTTACTCTTTGGATAGCAAGTTTTCTTCTCAATAGAACTCAGTCCGTCCGCTTTCATTCTGCCCACTCTTCTCTAAAATCTACTTCTACTGGTGCACCCCAAGGTACAGTGCTGTCCCCTGTTCTTTTTACACTGTACACAAATGACTGCAGAGGCACGGAGGAAACTCCTGTCATAAAATATTCTGATGATTCAGCAATTGAAGATCTGTCCAACTCTGATGCTATTTATTTCAGTGAAATTAAAAAGTTCTCTTCCTGGTGTGAGAAAAACTATCTGGATCTCAACGTATTGAAAACAAAAGAAATGTTAATAGATTTTCGGAAAGACCCCTTGCCTGTAGCTAACCTTGTTATTGATGGTCAAACAGTGGAGAGGGTCAATGAATATAGATATTTAGGGACCATCTTAGACAATAAGCTGACTTTTGACAGAAATGTTGATTCCATTCTTAAGAAATGTCAATCTAGAATTTTTTGTTTATAGAAGCTTAGAAATGTTGGCATAAATTCAAGTATTCTTCAAAGTTATTATCGATGTTGTATCGAGTCCGTGCTCACAGTTTCATTTATGTGCTGGTATGGAAGTTTGGGAGTGAGGAGTAAGCGTGTTTTGAACGATGTCATGAGTGTATGCAGTAAAATTGTGGGAGTGAAACAAGCTAGTATGCAAGAGCTGTATGAAAGTCGAGTGGTTAAAAAAAGCAGGCAGATAGCAACTGACGACACCCATATTTTAGCAAAGTATTATGAGCTGTTGCCATCAGGACGACGCTACAGAACTTTTAAGTTGAAATCCAGAGCTCTGAAGATTTTTATTCCACGTTCAATCCACCTTTTAAATTCTTGAGAACTCTGTGTGTGTATGTGTGTGTGTGTGTGTGTGTGTGTGTGTGTGTGTGTGTGTGTGTGTGTGTGTGTGTGTGTGTGTGTGTGTTTACTGAGCTTAAAACGTGACAACTGGTTATAATGAATGTGCAATATGTAGGTAGAATAATGTGCAATATGCAGGATGAATGTACAATGGAATATGTCTAATGCTAACGTCCATATTCTAAGTATATTTCTGTTTAATAATTACGATGTAATAATTAATTGCAATGTTTTTAAAAGCGAATATGTGAAATGCTTTTATTTGAGAACATATGTTTATTACTCTTGTTTAATCAAGTTATCCGCGTGTGTGGGGTGGGTGGGTGGGGGTGGGGGTGGGGGGTGCGGGTGTGTGCTGATTATCTGGTTGTGGTTTTCCGCAATTCATCTTTATTCTTATCTTATCTGTCTATTATAATCAATGTGCAGTATAGTAGGCTATGTTTATAATTATATTCAAACAATGTTTCTTAATTCTTTCTGTTTTTACATTAAGAATACTAGTTATTACCTGCAGTGTGTGGATGTATGTATGAAACGATGTATGTGATATTTTTTACATTTGTATCTTCGTAATATTTGTTGAGGCTGTTGTTGACTTTTACAGTTATGGTCCCCTTGTTGTTTACTTGTCTGTGTTGTGATAATGCACCTGACCAAATTTCTCCAGTTGGAGATAATAAAGTTATTCTTATCTTATCTTATCTTATCTTATCTTATCTTATGTAGGTTGGACAGTGAAAGTAAACAATGTATAAATCTTCCTACTTATTTTTCCCCATTTTGATCCAGAACACCAGGTGTCACTGCCTTTCACCCCCTGTTGAGGGGGGGAGGAATACAAACAAATGAACAAAATAATGCAACAAACATGAAAAATAGACCAAAGAAGAGCAACAAAATTATTAAAAGAATGCAAGAATATGAGTTACCAACAAAGACTTACATACTTCAATCTACATTCATTGAAAGGTAGAAGAGTAAGAGGAGATTTGATTGAAACTTATAAGATATTAAATAACATAAATGATGTAAATGCAAGACATATCTTTAGAATGTCTGACTATGATAGTACAAGGAACTCAGTAAAGAGTGGGGTATGTGGAGGAGCAGAAGAAAGGCTGGCCTTCTGTACCAATGCCTCTGTCCACCACCAGCTGGGGGCGGGCAGCTTTCTGCCCGGAGGAGTCCACAGGGATCATCGACACCCTCTGGCCAAGAGTCACAGTGCTGAATTCTTGTGACCGACAACACACACACACACACACACAAACACACACATAGACACACACACACACACACACACACATATGCACGCACGCACACACAAACATGCACACACACATGCACGCACATACATACACACATGCTCACACATGCACACGCACACAAAGAGACACGCACACACGCATGCACACGCGCACACACGAATTTCCCGTGTACGTTTTTTCGATCGGGCATTACGAATTTACTGAATTTATGAGAAAAAAAAGGAGTGCTTGTTACTGTGCGCACACGCACTTACAAACCTACAATCTTCAAAATAATGTCGTTTGCAATCAGACCATCGGGTATTTTGACGTGAGTGTGTTTGCGAACGATGCTGCACATTACAAAGTGCTCTCAAAAGGGTGTGTTTGTGTGTGGTGTGGGGGTTGTGTGTGTGTGTGGTGTGGGAGTTGTGTGTGTGTGTGTGTGTGTGTGTGTGTGTGTGTGTGTGTGTGTGTGTGTGTGTGTGTGTGTGTTTGTGTGCGTGCGTGTGTGTGAACGTGTATGTGTGTGTGTGTGTGTGTGTGTGTGTGTGTGTGTGTGTGTGTGTGTGTGTGTGTGATCAAAACCAACAATACTACAGCCTGTTGCGATGTTCCAGTTATATGTTATGTCGAATGAGCTGAAGACTTGTTTCTGTTTTAATTGTCCACATGTACCTAAACCCATCGTTCGCAATTAGACTTGCCCATTCGCATTTACCCTCAGACACTCCTGCTATTTTCAACCGTTGGAAAAAAGGGGAAAAGAAAAGGTGTAGACGACCCCTTTTTTTCTTCTTCTTTTGGTGCAACCAATTGGAGAAAGCATTTAAACACAATAGAGCTACATTTGACGATCGTACGACCCGTTATCTGTACAATACACACGTTGACCTTGTCCCTTCACAAATAGGCCTACCCACCCCATGTATCAATCATGTATCATGTATCAATGTCACGGCTTTTTGCCTGTATCAGCATTTTGCCTGATTATTAGGATTTTTTTTTAACTGTTGATAAGAGTGCTTGACGTACAGCACGCCTATCCATGCTGTACAAGATCCACAACGACCTGGTCAGCACAGAAGGCATCAAAGCCAGCCTGTGCCCTACACCTCCGCGCCGACGCCGCGGCCACGATCAGCAGTTCACCATTTCACAGTGCAGAACGCAGTACAGACAGCAGGCGTTCCTTCTCCGTACCATCAAGGACTGGAACGACCTACCCCGGGACGTCGTAGAGGCCAAGACCATCGACACTCACGTGTTAAGGGCCTCCCGTCTCCATTAAAAGACACGCCCAGGTTTTTTGTTGTTGTTGTTGTTTTTCCGCGAGTGCGGACCCCTTGCATAAGTGAGAATAATCAACTAGCTGATTGTGGGCGCTGCCAAGGAAGAAGATGAAGAAGAGTGTGAGTTACTTACAACTGTACTACTACTATGAATAATTAGCTGAAAACAAAACTTACCATACGGGTTTGTGTCCAAACCTTTAATCAGCATCGGCAGCAGAATTAAAACACCGATGAATGGTCCGAGTGGGGGTTTCTCCGCTTTTCGGTTTCTCAGTGGCACTCCCCTCATAGTTTGCATAAAGCCACTGCTGACGATGGAGAAAAGAACTTGGAAATATTCATAATTCTCTGCCTTCTGACAAAGTCCAGTTCTGCTGGTAAAATTCTCGCACCTTTTTAGTGCTGTCTTCGATTGGCACCATCTCTGTAATCGCTGTTGTTCCAGTTATTAGTTGGTCAACCTGAATTTAGACGTTCTGAAGGTGCTGTTCACTTCAGCCAAGCGTTACGTACAGGACTGGGTTTGACGTCATAAAATGTGACGCCATGTAGGTTGGACAGTGAAAGTAAACAATGTATAAATCTTCCTACTTATTTTTCCCCATTTTGATCCAGAACACCAGGTGTCACTGCCTTTCACCCCCTGTTGAGGGGGGGAGGAATACAAACAAATGAACAAAATAATGCAATAAACGTGAAAAATAGACCAAAGAAGAGCAACAAAATTATTTAAAGAATGCAAGAATATGAGTTACCAACAAAGACTGATATACTTAAATCTTCATTCATTGAGAGGTAGAAGAGTAAGAGGAGATTTGACTGAAACGTATAAGATATTAAATAACATAAATGATGTAAATGCAAGACATATCTTTAGAATGTCTGACTATGATAGTGGTGGTGGTGTGTCCATCGAGATCGATGATGACCATCGTTGTCATCCAGATGGGGGATGGGGGGAGGGTGGTGGTGTGGTGGGGGGGGAGGATGCTCATGAATCTATCTGTGAATGCGCAGATGGCTGAATAGTCCAATCTGCGCACGAAATGTTCGCTGACAGTTGGGACAGACAAAGACAGGCATACCATGGTCAGGGAGCTTGTTTGCCCGTGACTTTCTGGCCTGCCTCTTCTGAACAGCTGCAGCAGTCCTGTTGGCCTCGCACAACTTGGCGCCTTTGTGCACAGCAGCGCGCCATTTGTCACGGTCCACTGCAGATTCCTCCCAGGAGTCAGGGTTGATATCAAACGCTTTAAGAGAGACTTTCAGAGTATCTCTGAAGCGCTTCTTCTGACCTCCGTGTGATCTCTTCCCTTGTTGCAGCTCGCCATAGAAGAGCCTTTTGGGCAGCCGATGGTCTGGCATGCGCGCCACGTGTCCAGCCCAGCAAAGCTGGAACTGCATCAGGATGGTGAAGATGCTGGGAAGGGTGGCTTTTGCGAGCACCTCCGTGTCTGGGGTCCTGTCTTACCACTTGATGTTCAGTAGCTTCCTGAGGCATGTTGTGTGGAAGTGGTTGAGCTTCTTGGCATGTCGTTGGTACACTGTCCAAGTTTCGCAGGCGTACAGTAGTGTGGGGAGAACTACTGCTCTGTAGACCTTTAGCTTGGTCTCAAGACTAATGCCTCTTCTGTTCCAGACATTTGCATTGAGTCTACCAAAAGTTGCGCTTGCTCTTGCAATCCTGACGTTCACTTCATCGTCGATGGTCGCATTTCGTGACAGTGTGCTGCCAAGGTATGTGACCGCTCCACCGCACTGAGTCTCTGACCGTTGACTGTGATGTTGGGCTCAACGTAGGGTTTCCCTGGGGCTGGCTGATGGAGAACTTCAGTTTTCCTCGTGCTGATGGTAAGGCCGAAGTTCCTGCTGGCAGTGGCAAACTTGTCGACGCTGAGTTGCATGTCAGCTTCACATCCAGCGTGGAGGGCACAATCATCAACAAACAAAAAGTCTCTGATGATCTCTGTCATGACCTTCGTTTTTGATTGAAGCCTTCTGAGGTTAAACACCTTGCCATCTGTTCGGTACTTTAGGCCGATTCCAACATCGCCATCTCTGAAGGCATCAGTAAGCATTGCAGAGAACATGAGGCTGAACAGCGTTGGAGCCAGGACGCAGCCTTGCTTGACACCATTTGTGACAGCAAAAGGAGCAGATGTTTCGCCATTGTCCTGGACTCGAGCCTGCATGCCTTCATAGAATTGGCTGACCAAGGAAATAAATTTCCGAGGGCATCCGTACTTGGACATGATCTTCCACAGTCCCTCTCTACTCACGGTGTCGAAGGCCTTAGTGAGGTCGACACAACAGATCAGCATTTTGCTCCTGACATTTCTCTTGCAGCTGCCTTGCAGCAAACACCATGTCGGTGGTTCCGCGCTCTTTCCGGAATCCACATTGGCTCTCAGGCAAATGACCTTGGTCAAGGTGTGCTGTGAGGCGGTTTAGTAGGATCCTGGCAAGTATCTTGCCTGCGATGGAGAGCAAAATGATATGATAGTACAAGGAACTCAGAAAGGAAAAATTTGTTTAGAACACTACAACACCAACATCAGAAAAAATTCATTGGCTAACCGAACTGCACAAACATGGAATGCATTACCAATCGAAGTTAAACTTGCACAAAATACTAACACGTTCAAAAATCTCCTTGACACCAACACCATCTTAAAACATTTTTTTTTTACTATGATGAATGAAACAAAGTTTCTTGCAGAAGTGTACTTGCGTACACCGCCCAACAGCAATAAACAAAAGATGAAAATAAATAAATAAAAGAAAATGGAAGAAGTGAAGATGAAGATTCGATGAGGACATAAAAAGGCCGAGAGGTCTAGGCAGATGACTTCCAGTCCCTATACTACTACTACTACTACTACTACTACTATTACTACTACTACTACTACTACTACTACTACTACTACTACTAAGGCTGCATATTCTGGAGAAGTGTGTGTGCACCTTTCTTTAATTTAACGTCTTTTCACTTTGAGTGATATTAGGAAGGTGTGGTTGCGATGGAGTTTTTAGGGGGATATACAGAGAAATGATAAACTATAACAATGGAACAAGCAGTTCATAAATATCTGTGAAACAGTAAAATCAAGTATCGGTAGGTCGCATCATAGAAACATTCCTATTGGAAGTATGTAACAGGGATTCAGCAATTTCGAATAATAGTAATTGATTGGACATTCTCTTTTTTATGTTTTGTTCTGAAAATTTGCATGTATTTGGAAGTAACCTGACAATAATTTCACACTGAAACAAAAATATGTTTTCGTGTGATCTGTTTACCACAGACACACGAAACGTTTTTGCTAAACTTTATCTTGAAAGCATTTACTCTTATCCGAGACACCAGTGACATTACCAGTCTATAATGGTACGATGGAAAGTCCATTTTTTGTTGTGTAATTTCAGTGGTGAACCCCTTTTCCTTTGGGTGATAAATCCTGTCAACTGCAGTAGCTTGATATCTGCTCCATATTGAAGACCCGAGCAGTCTGCAACATTCTGAAACTGATTGTTGTTTTAGAATTTCAAAAGTATTCTCTATTGTTTGTGCAGCCCTTTTTGCTGCTCTGTCGGCCTTTTCATTTCCTTTGATGCCAATAAGAGGGTACCCAGCAAAATTCTGTGTTTTTTATGCCTTTGCCTCTGTGTGTGTGTGTGTGTGTGTGTGTGTGTGTGTGTGTGTGTGTGTGTGTGTGTGTGTGTGTGTGTGTGTGTGTGTGTGTGTGTCTGTGTGTGTGTCTGTGTGTCTGTGTCTGTGTCTGTGTGTCTGTGTGTGTCTGTGTGTGTGTGTTGACATGTGTTTACAGCGAAATTTGACTGCTTGAGTGAGATGACTGCTTGAAATAATGAATTCTTTCTCCCGAACTGAGTCCAGTGCTGCTTGAAGCATTCGTAATCCCTTCATAACAAATAAATGAATAAATAATTGAAGTAAATTAATAAATGAATAGATAAATAATTACGATGAATATAAACCAGGGGTCGGCCTATTCTGGTCGGAGGAGGAAGTTTCAACGACCAGTTAGGCCATAGTAATTAGCTCCATTTCGTTCTCCTCGTTTAAAATTAATTCAGGAATTAGCTTCGTTTCTTCCATTTCTTAAGTTTTGAAACTGACGCTTTTCAGGGAGTTGAATAATTGCTTCTGATTCGATCGGTCCCATTGAAGATGGGGTAGAGACCTCACATGGGTATACCCACTGTTTTGATTTCCTCCTTTGCGTGTTTGGTTGTTTTTGCTTGTTTGTATCCTGTCCATGGGTCTTTTTCTCTCCCTCACGAAATTGTCTTTCCCTGTGTTTATTTTAGTATTACGCTTTGTGTCCGGTTGTAGGATTTTGCATGGTCACAATGATAGTAATGAAAGCAACAGAACAAAGAAGAAGAAGGAGAAGAAGAATTTTCATGACGCTTTGAGACAAGCTGAAGTAAGCCCTGAGCGCTTTTTGCAGATCCATGCTGTAGCCTACTGTGAACAAATCAAGATAAGATGAAAGACAAACATAAAGAATCATTAACAAGCCACAAGGACACAGCCATCAATGACATGAATGCACAGTTACGTGATCCACAAAGTCATATACATAGGCCTACCGTTGGCGTGTCAGCTTGCTGATAACGCTTCCCACTGGGAAGCGAGAAAATCTGAGGTTACGGAATCAAATCCCGCACGTGCCAGAGTCCACCCCCCTCCTCGTCCCCCCTCTCCCCACCCCCCACCGCCCCCCTCCTCCTACTACACAATTGACCTTGAGGTGTGGTCTGGATGCTAGTCATTCGGATGAGACGAAAAACAGAGGTCCCTTGCGCAGCAGGCACTCAGTGTACGTACAATAACCTGATAGGGTTGCTCCTGAAAACAACAAGCATAGAAAAATAATCCACTTTGGCAGTAAGACAAACACACCTGCAGACAGAAAACAGAACAAAGTGCATGGCGCTGTACTGTGGCGACTCCTACCCGGGAAGAGCAGCCCCAACTTCATACACACCAATCCACTGGGACAAAATGGTAATGCAATACAGTACAATACAATACAATGCAATGCAACGCTTCCCGATATTTGACAGCCGAGTGGTTAAGCGTTGGACTTTCAATCTGAGGGTCCCGGGTTTGAATCTCGGTTACGGCACCTTGTGGGTAAATGGTGGAGATTTTTCCGATCTCCCAGGTCAACATATGTGCAGACCTGCTACTGCCTGAACCCCCTTCGTGTGTATACGCACGCAGATGATCAAATACGCACGTTAAAGATCCTGTATTCCATGTCAGCGTTCGGTGGTTTTTGAAACAAGAACACACCCAGCATGCACACCCCCGAAAACGGAGTATGTATGCACACATGGTGGGGTGAATAAACAAAATTGTCTTAGTGCAAGTCTGTATAATATGTATGCGTGACTGAAACCTGACTGAATGACACGGGAAACGAATGATGAGCACCCCCAGGCAGCCGACAGCCGGCTTTGTCCAGGTAGGCAGCCTGTCGTCCAAATGACCCCGTGTTTGTAAAGCGCTTAGAGCTTGGTCTCCGACCGAGGACAGGCTATATCAGTGCCCACTACATCATCATGCAACATCTTTCTTACTCTCAGCCATGCGTGCACAAAAAAACGTAAGACAAGAGCATTCACAGTTAATTAGAATTAGAATGCAAGTATAAAAGAGCCACGGTTCTAATTTACACACAAGTGATTCACAAAAGGTGGAAATAAAGTCATATTATAGGATATGAGAGGTAAAGGGGGTTGGGTTGTTCTTGAAGTGATCGCCATGCTAATTGTTGTTCTTGTTGCCACCGCCCTTGCTGGCGTCGTTGCTGTTATGTCGTCAGATTCATGCCGGACCCTACAGAAAGACGTCAGATTCATGCCGGACCCTACAGAAAGACGTCAGATTCATGCAGGACCCTACAGAAAGACGTCAGATTCATGCCAGACCCTACAGAAAGACGTCAGATTCATGCAGGACCCTACAGAAAGACGTCAGATTCATGGACCCTACAGAAAGACGTCAGATTCATGCAGGACCCTACAGAAAGACGTCAGATTCATGCCAGACCCTACAGAAAGACGTCAGATTCATGCAGGACCCTACAGAAAGACGTCAGATTGATGCGACCCTACAGAAAGATGTCATGCAGGACCCTACAGAAAGACGTCAGATTGATGCCAGACCCTACAGAAAGACGTCAGATTGATGCAGACCCTACAGAAAGACGTCAGATTGATGCAGGACCCTACAGAAAGACGTCAGATTGATGCCAGACCCTACAGAGAGACGTCAGATTGATGCAGGACCCTACAGAAAGACGTCAGATTGATGCAGGACCCTACAGAAAGACGTCAGATTCATGCAGGACCCTACAGAGAGACGTCAGATTGATGCCAGACCCTACAGAGAGACGTCAGATTGATGCCAGACCCTACAAAAAGACGTCAGATTGATGCCAGACCCTACAAAAAGACGACCAAATTGATGCAGGACCCTACAGAAAGACGTCAGATTCATGCCGGACCCTACAGAAAGATGTCCGATTGATGCAGGACCCTACAGAAAGACGTCAGATTGATGCCAGACCCTACAGAAAGACGTCAGATTGATACAGGACCCTACAGAAAGACGTCAGATTGATGCCAGACCCTACAGAAAGACGTCAGATTGATGCAGGACCCTACAGAAAGACGTCAGATTGATGCCAGACCCTACAGAAAGATGTCAGATTGATGCAGGACCCTACAGAAAGACGTCAGATTCATGCCGGACCCTACAGAAAGATGTCCGATTGATGCAGGACCCTACAGAAAGACGTCAGATTGATGCCAGACCCTACAGAAAGACGTCAGATTGATACAGGACCCTACAGAAAGACGTCAGATTGATGCCAGACCCTACAGAAAGACGTCAGATTGATGCAGGACCCTACAGAAAGACGTCAGATTGATGCCAGACCCTACAGAAAGATGTCAGATTGATACAGGACCCTACAGAAAGACGTCAGATTGATGCCAGACCCTACAGAAAGACGTCAGATTGATGCCATGCAGGACCCTACAGAAAGACGTCAGATTGATGCCATGCAGGACCCTACAGAAAGACGTCAGATTGATACAGGACCCTACAGAAAGACGTCAGATTGATACAGGACCCTACAGACAGACGTCAGATTGATACAGGACCCTACAGAAAGACGTCAGATTGTTACAGGACCCTACAGACAGACGTCAGATTGATGCAGGACCCTACAGAAAGACGTCAGATTGATGTCAGACCCTACAGAAAGACGTCAGATTGATGCAGGACCCTACAGAAAGACGTCAGATTGATGCCATGCAGGACCCTACAGAGAGACGTCAGATTGATGCAGGTCCCTACAGAAAGACGTCAGATTGATGCCATGCAGGACCCTACAGAAAGACGTCAGATTCATGCAGGACCCTACAGAGAGACGTCAGATTGATGCAGGACCCTACAGACAGACGTCAGATTGATACAGGACCCTACAGAAAGACGTCAGATTGTTTTCATACAGGACCCTACAGACAGACGTCAGATTGATGCCAGACCAGACAGACGTCAGATTGATGCCAGACCCTACAGAAAGACGTCAGATTGATACAGGACCCTACAGAAAGACGTCAGATTGATGCAGGTCCCTACAGAAAGACGTCAGATTGATACAGGACCCTACAGAAAGACGTCAGATTGATGCAGGTCCCTACAGAAAGACGTCAGATTGATGCAGGACCCTACAGAAAGACGTCAGATTGATGCCAGACCCTACAGAAAGACGTCAGATTGATGCAGGACCCTACAGAAAGACGTCAGATTGATACAGGACCCTACAGACAGACGTCAGATTGATACAGGACCCTACAGACAGACGTCAGATTGATGTCAGACCCTACAGAAAGACGTCAGATTGATGCAGGACCCTACAGAAAGACGTCAGATTGATGCCATGCAGGACCCTACAGAAAGACGTCAGATTGATGCCATGCAGGACCCTACAGAAAGACGTCAGATTGATGCCATGCAGGACCCTACAGAAAGACGTCAGATTGATGCCATGCAGGACCCTACAGAAAGACGTCAGATTGATGCCATGCAGGACCCTACAGAAAGACGTCAGATTGATGCAGGCTTCCATGTCTGCCGATACGCTCAACGGTCTGCACGTCAGGGCACCGGACACACCTTCCCACAGACAGGAAGGTCGGAGTTTGGCGAACCAAACCTGAAATGGGGTCACTGGTGCGTGCGCGCGCGCGCGCGTGTATGTGTGTGTGTGTGTGTGTGTGTGTGTGTGTCTGTGTCTGTCTCTGTGTCTGTGTGTCTGTGTGTTTGTAGTGGTGTGGGCGTGTAAGGGGAGGTGGAGGGAGGTTACAGTGTGTGTGCGTGTGTGTGTGTGTGTGTGCGTGCGTGTGTGTGTGTGTGTGTGTGTGTGTGTGTGTGTGTGTGTGTGTGTGTGTTTTCACAGGAAGAAAATAAAAAGGTCAAAAACACCCGAAAATAACCGTCTTTATAACATTCTGAAAAAAGAAAGTCAAATTACATAATAGCAGATTCAGAAAAGACAGGTAGACCTGAACTGGGTGGAATTAGGAATCCTGTCTCATCAGGAACTCGATAAAATCAAGATCCCTGCCATTAAGAACTTGTGGCGTTCGTGGTTTTACCAGTCGATATCTCGTCTTGCATGTGTGCGATTGGTATTGAGGAGAGAAATCAAGGGTTCATGGCTGCCCTTAACGAGCGCGTTCTGAGGACACAGTTAAAGAATTATTGGTTTTTATCTCTCTCCCTCTCTCCCTCTCTCTCTCTCTCTCTCTCTCTCTCTGCGGTGAAGAGGGGACCACTGAGAAAATGTCATCGTCGTTCCAAGGCATGGGCGGTTCTGTTCTTGATGTGAGAATGCCTTGTCATCTGAGTGCATGTTGCTCGTTAGTAGGGAATGTCGAGCTGACCTCGGGTTTTGGATTTGTGTGTGTCTGTGTCCGTTTGCATGTTGTGTTGTGTTGTGTTGTGTTGTGTTGTGCTGTGCTGTTGTGTTGTGTTGTTGTACTTGCTGTTGTTGTTGTGGTGGTGGTGGTGGTGGTGGCGTGTGTGTGTGTGTGTGTGTGTGTGTGTGTGTGTGTGTGTGTGTGTGTGTGATTTTGATTACTTTTTTTTCTTTTATTTGGATTTTCTTTTTTCTTTCCCTTTTTTCCGGACCTTATCGATTATTGACGTTGTCTTCTTTTTTTTCTTACTTTTTTTTTTCATGGAGCCACTCAGTACAGTGACACAGAAAGAACCAGACAGGTCATCTGAATTACTGATCCCAAAACACACACACACACACACACACACACACACACACACACACACACTGGCATGCGCGCGCGCGCTCACACACACACACACACACACTCTCTCTCTCTCACTCTCTCTCTCTCTCTCTCCCTCTCTCTCTCACGCACAAAACAGAGCTGGTCCCAACATTCACCCAAACTGAGAGATGAATATTGATGAAGACAAGAAGCTCTGTCACTGATTTCAGTCCGTTCAGAGGGCATTTCGCTTCCTCTTAATTTCCTGTGTAGACCAGGTCCATTCGAAAGACACATTGATTCGTCCTGTGTGCAGGTGGCTTTGTGCGTCTGTAGGATGTGGTAATATGTATGTGTGTGTGTGTGTGTGTGTGTGTGTGTGTGTGTGTGTGTGTGTGTGTTTTCGGATACAACAACAACAACAACAACAACAACACACACACACACACACACACACACACACACACACACACACACACACACACGCACACACACACAAGCATGCACATATGTATAGAAGAAATAGCTGTAAACCCATAGAATATATAGTGTGGAATTTTATTGAACAGTACACAGTCAGTTAAAGGTTCACTCTACTGAACGATTTTCAGTCATTTCGACATTTGTCAGGAAAAGGAATTGTGTGATCTAGTATTTACAACCCGTAAAAAACACAATTCATTGGTCAGCGCTGTGATGAAGTGGTTAGCGCCAGGGACTGAAGACTGGAAGGGACGTGGTTTGACCCCCATCGCCACTAGGATTTTTCTTCCGGCCCCTGCCTGGTTCTTGACCAAAGCTGGGTGTGTTGGGGGCTCCAATGGGAACACTGGGGCCACACAGTCGTGGGTCATCTACTTCCTGGACGCCCAGTTAACAGTGTCTCTAAAATTTCCTGATTAACACTGCAGGTGTCTGTATCTCTCGGGTCTGGATGGCGCTGAGATTGTATCATGAAAGACAGTGGATAGTTCAGGATTGTCACGCACTCCCTAAGGGACATCCATACCAGTATCGCCATCATCCTTATCAAACAGCACCAAATACAGAAAACAAAGCCCCCAATTATGTGACCGTTCACGCGCTGCTCTCATTGTGACCTTATTTCCGATGTCGGCTCAATCTGTGTCTTGGGGCCTGCCACAGTTTCCTTCTTTGCATGTCTACTGGGAGACTGTCGTCACATCGACGTGTGTTTGCCGTTCTCTCTCCAGACTGTCGTCACATGGACGTGTGTTTGCCGTTTTCTCTCCATATTGTCGTCACATGGACGTGTGTTTGCCGTTTTCTCTCCAGACTGTCGTCACATGGACGTGTGTTTGCCGTTCTCTTCAAACTGTCGTCACATGGACGTGTGTTTGCCGTTCTCTTCAGACTGTCGTCATATGGACGTGTGTTTGCCGTTTTCTCTCCAGACTGTCACTGTCGTCACATGGACGTGTGTTTGCCGTTCTCTTCAGACTGTCGTCATATGGACGTGTGTTTGCCGTTTTCTCTCCAGACTGTCACTGTCGTCACATGGACGTGTGTTTGCCGTTTTCTCTCCAGATTGTCGTTACATGGACGTGTGTTTGCCGTTTTCTCTTCAGACTGTCGTCACATGGACGTGTGTTTGCTGTTTTCCCTCCAGACTGTCGTCACATGGACGTGTGTTTGCCGTTCTCTTCAGACTGTCACTGCCGTCACATGGACGTGTGTTTGCCGTTTTCTCTCCAGACTGTCGTCACATGGACGTGTGTTTGCCGTTCTCTCTCCAGACTGTCGTCACATGGACGTGTGTTTGCCGTTTTCTCTCCAGACTGTCGTCACATGGACGTGTGTTTGCCGTTCTCTCTCCAGACTGTCGTCACATGGACGTGTGTTTGCCGTTTTCTCTCCAGACTGTCGTCACATGGACGTGTGTTTGCCGTTTTCTCTCCATACTAGATGCTCAACCAATTTCACAACGTGAGTTAAACGATTATTGTCGTAAGGGACATGCTGTTGGTGATGTCTAGCATATCTTGATTCAGAACAGACACTTCTGAACATCATTGAAGTGACAGCAGGAACGCTGGATCTCCTCCGGTATGTGGCCTCTGGTGACCTAACATCGTTTGTTCCATGTGGACTGCTGGCGTTGTGACTGACAGAGGTATCCGGGTGTGACTGTGATGGAGGACTGTGACAGATGAACCTGGCTGTGATGGAGGACTGTGACAGATGAACCTGGGTGTGATGAAGGACTGTGACAGATGAACCTGGCTGTGATGAAGGACTGTGACAGATGAACCTGGCTGTGATGAAGGACTGTGACAGATGAACCTGGGTGTGATGGAGGACTGTGACAGATGAACCTGGC
The DNA here is from genome assembly GCF_041734735.1 of Babylonia areolata. Lineage (NCBI taxonomy): Eukaryota > Metazoa > Mollusca > Gastropoda > Neogastropoda > Buccinidae > Babylonia > Babylonia areolata. The sequence continues at coordinate 1,998,423 of NC_134893.1, forward strand.
TGTGATGGAGGACTGTGACAGATGAACCTGGCTGTGATGGAGGACTGTGACAGATGAACCTGGCTGTGATGGAGGACTGTGACAGATGAACCTGGCTGTGATGGAGGACTGTGACAGATGAACCTGGCTGTGATGGAGGACTGTGACAGATGAACCTGGCTGTGATGGAGAACTGTGACAGATGAACCTGGGTGTGATGGAGGACTGTGACAGATGAACCTGGCTGTGATGGAGGACTGTGACAGATGAACCTGGGTGTGATGGAGGACTGTGACAGATGAACCTGGCTGTGATGGAGGACTGTGACAGATGAACCTGGCTGTGATGGAGGACTGTGACAGATGAACCTGGCTGTGATGGGGACTGACGGTAAGCGCTGTGAGTTACACCATGAGGGTGGTGCGCATAATAGAGCAGCACACACAAAAGAAGGACGTGGTACTGGGATAGTTACCACTGACGGAAACAGTGTACTGTAGCTCTCAAACACTGATATTCTTGCCTGTTCCGAAAGTTTGAAAGTAAAATGACGTGAAAAATGTGAAGTTATTAGATTACGGGAACTATTATGGAAATCAACAGCATCCACTTAGCTATTATTGCTCATTACATGTTTTCCTTATTACGTTTACAATGAAAATGCGTGTGTCCACATATGCACACAGGACAGACACACACAGACACAGGCACGGACACAGACAGACAGACAGACAGACAGACAGACAGACAGACAGACACACACACACACACACACACACACACACACACACACACACACACACACACACACACACACACACACACACACACTAACCCACCGGTTTATTTCATCAACATGTTGTAATAATGATTTTATAATGAAAACATATTACATTAGAAACTAAGAGCCCAGCTTTGTACACGTAATGTGAGACCAGCAAGTCACCATAAAACTGATGACACGACTTGCAAATGTGTAAGGAACATAAACAACCACAGGTCATTAAAAATGTAAAAACAAAGTAGTACACTTCTAAATACACAACAAGCAGAACACAGCACACACACGTGTTTTGCAGCACAGAAAGAGAGCAGAAATGCTGCCAACAGGAAAGAGAGGGGCTGACAGACAGAGATGATGAATCTGGGTGAGACAGACAGACAGACAGACAGACAGACAGAAAGGTGGGTAGAGGGGGTGAGAAGAGAGGACGACAAAGAGAGGCAGAGAGAAAGACAGTAACAAAGTCAGAGACAGATGGCAAGAGAGACAGAGAAAGAGGGGCGAGAGAGAAAGGCAGAGAGTGCAGAAACACGAGAAAGAGAGGCAGAGAGTGAGACAGAAAAACGAGAGAGAGAGAGAGGCAGAGAGAGAGACAGAAACACGAGAGAGAGAGAGAGTGAGAGGGAAAGACGAGAGAGAGAGAGACAGAGAGACAGAGACAGAGGCAGAGAGTGAGACAGAAAGACGAGAGAGAGAGAGACAGAGACAGAGACAGAAAGACGAGAGAGAGAGGCAGAGAGAGACAGAAACACGAGAGAGAGAGGCAGAGAGTGAGACAGAAAGACGAGAGAGAGAGGCAGAGAGTGAGACAGAAACAGAGTCAGAGACAGATGGCAAGAGAGACAGAGAAAGAGAGGGGAGAGAGAGACAGGCAGGACGGGGTGGGGGTCATTCTGTCACAAAAGCACACAGCCCAAACAATGCAAAGTCATGATACACAAAATGATCAGCGTTGTTTATCCTGTTGTGTTGCGATGTGTTGTGTGGCGTTGCGATGTGTTGTGTGGCGTTGCGATGTGTTGTGTTGCGATGTGTTGTGTGGCGTTGCGATGTGTTGTGTGGCGTTGCGATGTGTTGTGTGGCGTTGCGATGTGTTGTGTTGCGATGTGTTGTGTGGCGTTGCGATGTGTTGTGTGGCGTTGCGATGTGTTGTGTGGCGTTGCGATGTGTTGTGTTGCGATGTGTTGTGTGGCGTTGCGATGTGTTGTGTTGCGATGTGTTGTGTTGCGATGTGTTGTGTTGCGATGTGTTGTGTGGCGTTGCGATGTGTTGTGTGGCGTTGCGATGTGGTCAGTGGCATTGCGGTACATAGCATTGTGTCGCATAGCGATGTGGTAATACTGGGTATGTGCTTTTATGAAATTGATGAGGATAACTGCAGTGTACTCATGATGATGATGATGATTATCATAATCATGATGATCATCATCATCATGACGACTGTTTCACACACACACACACACACACACACACACACACACACACACACACACATATATATATATATATATATATATATATATATATATAT